>NW_017731622.1:327368-330767 GCF_001890085.2 Hipposideros armiger | reverse complement strand
AGAAAAGAACAAGAAGAACAAATAACACTACATAAAACCCACAATCTCAGCATAACTAGAACACAGAGAATTACCAGACAGCAGAAATAAAATTACCAAATCGCAGTGAGCTGTCATTCATGCTCCCACCAAAAGCTGTTCAAGGTGAACAAGGGTGTTTTGAGAAAAACTAAAGAAAATGAGAAGATGGAAGCTAAAGGTGGACATAAATTTCTCTAAAACCATAGCTAGAAAGAAAACATTCACCTTAGGTGTGAAAGTACTAAAAAAAAAAATCCATTGACAGATATGATTATTGATGAAAAGAAAGGTGCTTAAAAGTACACATAATTTGAAGTGGCAGTTTTTGAAAGGCATAGCTTCAGGAGATCAGGGAGACTGTGCCGTTGGACTACATAGGACAGATACTACATAAGGCCACCCAGCAAAGACTGAGAGACATAGGAGGTCTACTTAACACATATAAGCAAACACAGAGAGACAGTCAGAATGAGGAAACAAAGAAACATGTCCCAAATAAAGGAATAGGAGAAACCTCCAGAAATAGAACTAAATGAAGTGGAGGTAACCAACCTACCAGAGACAGAGTTTAAAACACTAATTATAAGAATGCTTAAGGAAATTAGTGAGATTTCAACAAAGAGATAGTAAGCATGAAGAAGGACACAAACACCATAAAAAAGAACCAGTCAGAAATAAAGAATACAAAAAATGATATGAAGAATACACTAGAAGAAATCAACAGCAGACTAGATGAAGCAGAGCATTGAATCAGTGATTTAGAAAATGAGGTAGCAGAAAACACCCAAATGGAACAGAAAGAAGAAAAAAATGAATAAAGTTTAAGGGACAACATCAAGTATAACAACATTCACATCATACCTGTCCAAGAAGGAAACTAAAGGGTGCAAAGGGATCAAGAACCTATTTGAAAAAATAATGACTGAAAACTTCTCTAACCTGGTGAAGGAAATAGACAGACGTACATGCCCAGGAAATGCAGAGAGTCCCAAATAAGATAAACTCAAACAGGCCCACTCCAAGATACACTATAATTTGAATGGCAAAGGTTAAAGACAAAAAGAGAGAATCCTCAAAGCAGCAAAAGAAAGACAACTAGTTAATTACAAGGGAGCTTCCATAGACCATCAGATGATTTCTCAACAGAAGCTTTGAAGGTCAGAAGGGATTGGCAGGGAATATTCAAAGTGATGAAAAACAAGGGCCTACAACAAAGACTACTCTACTCAGCAAGGCTATCATTTAAAATTGAAGGAGAGATAAACAGTTTCCAAGAAAAGAAAAAGCTAAAGAAATTCATTACCACCAAGCCAGTATTACAAGAAATGTGAAAAGAACGTTAAGCAGAAGAAAAAAAAACAAAGATAAAAAATATGAATAACAAAATGGCAATAACAATGTACCTATCAATAACCACTTTAAATATACATGGATTAAATGCTTCAATCAAAAGACCTAGGGTAGCTGAATAGATAATAAAATAAGATCCATGCATATGCTGTCTACAAGAGAACCACCTCAGTTCAAAAGACACACAGAGACTGAAAATAAAGGGACGAAAAAATATATTTCACTCAAATGAAAATGAGAAAAAAGCTGGTTAGCAATACTTATATTGGACAAAACAGACTTTAAAATGAAGACTATAATAAGAAAAAAAAAAGGACATTACATAATAATAAAGGGATCAATCCAATAAGAGGACATAACCCTAGTAAACATTTATGCACCCAACATAGGAGGACCTAAATATTAAAACAAATATTGAACAATGTAAAGCAGAGATCAACAGTTACATGATCATAGTAGAGGACTTTAACGCCCCACTGCACCAATGGACAGATCTTCCAGACAGAAAATCAACATGGAAACAGTGGCCTTAAATGACATACTAGACCAGATGAATTTAATTGATATATTTAGAGCATTTACCCTAAAGCAGCAGAATATACACTCTTTTCAAGTGCACATGGAACATTTTCCAAGGTAGATCANCAACTATTCAGAAACAGAGTAGCTGGGTGAGTCTTTGTCTGGTTCTGGGTTTGACAGGGAAATGCAGCAATGTGACCTGGGAGAAGAGAATTGAGGAAGCTGGAGAGAGCTGCATTAACATCATTCAAGAAGAAGGCACGGTTATATGGTTACACTGTTGTGATTTATTAGTCATGATCTTGGGACCTCAAGTCCACACTATATAATCACAGAGATGACTTGCCCAGGTGGAGTGGAAGTGAATATTATTGCAGCAGAGTTGGTTAAGAAACTATTACGTTTGAGTTTGGGGGTGAGAAACTGCCTACTGAGGTGAAGAGCTTGAACTCTGTACTTATCAAACCTGGCTCCTTGATTTACTAGCTGTATTAACTTGAGCAAGTTATTCAACTCATGGAAGCCTCCATTTCTTCATCTGTAAAATGAGGATGATAATACTTATTAGAAACATTTTGTAGACAAAGGAATGGTCACTGATGTCAAAGGCTTTAGGAAATGGCCAACAGGACAAGAAATAAAGACAAGGCTTTGAATTGGTCAATAAGATGATTATCAGTGACAAGTTTCAATACAGTGATGAGAGCAGGAGTCAATGTCCAATGGGCTGCAGAAGAAAGTCAACAAACAAGTAGAGACTCTTTCAAGAAGTTTGGTGAAGAGAAAGACAGTTTATGGTAAATCTAGGAAAAGTCTTGGCCTATGGAATACTTACAGGATTTTTGTGGTGATTAAGTTAAATAATGAATACAAAGCATTTAGCCCAGTGGGCACTCAGTACTCAATAAAAACTATTATTATTACGACTGCTATTAACAATACCACAATTTTGGATGATGATCACTGATTTGGGAAAATGGAAACATTGTATGCTTTATGGCTTTGGTGATTGTGTTGACTAAATGAAAAATTTATGAACTGTGGCCTGAAGTAGTGAAAAATATTTTATTTAAAAATCAGGACATTGTAACAGTCATGATGGGTAAAGTAACAAGTTTTTAGACAATGTTCTGACTGCTATGTTTGCTGCTAAAATAAGGTCTTATATATAGTCTATTCATAACTATTTTAAAACTTGTGGCCATTCTAAACTTGTTTGATGAAAGCTGCCTTTATATTTGCATCACGTTTCTGTGCAACTCATCAGTTTATATTACTGACCGACTCAATCAAATAGAATAAAATGCTGCCAGGAATAGGGAGAGTAAGAATGAGAGAATTCACTCCAAAAAAATGTCTGAAAAGGAAAAAGCATCAGAGAAAATTAAAAAATAATAAAATTTTAATTTAGTCAACACAATCACCAAAGCCACAAAGCATACAATATTTCTATTTCCCCAAATTTCTGGTCCTGAGTCTTGCTGAGTACATGTTTACATCCTATAA
>NW_017731622.1:320324-325327 GCF_001890085.2 Hipposideros armiger | reverse complement strand
AAATATTTCTTAGGGGGCCAGATGGACTCATGTCTTGTTAGGGAGACCACTTCATAGTTGGTGTAGAGGCCTGACCATTGCACTGTATATCTGAAGCTGATGTTGAATAATAATGTATGTCAACTATAATTATATATACATATAAGTCATGGGACATGGAGTAGAGAGTGGGAATGGAGTCAATGGAATTGTAATAGATAAGCATGATATTGGGGGTGGGAGGGCAATAGATGGGAGGAGGGGGGTTGTTACTTTGTGAGGGTGCAAAAGAACTATTGCATTGTTCTGTACACCTGAAACTAACAATAAAATTTAAAAAAAAAAGAAAGAAACCATGGCTTTATACTGATATATACTTATATGCATGTATACTTATGTAAATGATATAAATGACTGACTGAATGAATGAATGAATGAATGAGGCAGCCCTTTCTTACAGCATATTTCTAACTAACATATGTAGAAGGAATGTGGAAATAGAAAATCACCGTATGAGAAACGTCACAGTAATAGTTGTTTCATGCAAAAATCCTCAGATGTTAATATTAGTGGGTGGGAGTATGATGAGAAACAGGATATTTATATGGTCTTAAAATGTCTCCACACTATGTACTTCATAATTACAAATGGAAAAAAAATAACCACAGTAAAGACACTTAGCATATATTCCCTAATGAAGTGATAGTAATATGATCAGTAATGACACAAATCAACAAGTCTCCTGATATGTACTTAAAGTAGGACACAATATTGATTTTTCAGTATTTTTGCCAGAAACTTAAATCAGAATATAATCATGTGGAGACATTAGACAAACTCAAATTGAGGATCAGTTTACAAAATAAATGGCTCTTCAAAAGTGCTGAGTTCTTGAAAAACAAAGAAAGACTGAGCAACTGTCCCAGATGGAGGAGATACCAATTAAAGGCATAATATCTAAATGCAGCATGGTGTCCTGTATTGAACTCTGGTCCCCAAAAATGGCATTAGTAGGACAATTGGTGATATTTAATAAGGTCTGTAGATTAGATAATCGTAACATATCAATAGTATATCAATCGTGCTAACATTTCATTGTTGGGGATTCTGGGTGAAAAGTCTTTCTGCATCTTTTTTGTAAGCCTTAAATTATTTTTAAATGACAAGTTGTTAAAAGTTTTAAAGTTAAAAAAAATAAAGTGGCATAAAACAACATCCTGCTGCCTGTGGACATCCTTCTTGACAACGGACTTTCTGATGCACAAAAATAGCCATTTTCCCCCCCTGTTCAAAACCTTCTAAGTTTCAGGACTTCCTTACCTGGTCCCTGCTTACCTTATCAGATTCAGCTCTTCTCACTACGAACCCCTTACCCTAGACTCCTACTATCTTGAGCTCTTGGAGCTCATCAAGTTGTCTGAAGCGGATGGGTGTCAGGGGCCGCCTTCTCTGAGCCACAGCACCAGTGTTGGCAGGAGTGTAACAGACATCCAGGATGAGAAGACTTGTTTTCTTAGTGTCTCCCTCTTCTAAATGAGGAAATTATGTTCCGTTGAAATCACAAAATAATTAATAATAGTCATTATTTTCCTACTGGTTCACTAGTTTAGAAACAATTGACAGTTTTAAAAGAAAATACATGTCAATTTAAAAGGTAACCACAAAATCTGTAAAATACTTCAAATAAGAATTAAAATCTCTCTTTCCCTGTAACAAAACTATTAGGACTTGTACTTTGTATTGTTTCCCTGTTTTTAGTTTCAAACACAAATAAGTGGTCACTTAGCATGAAGTAACTCTAGTTCTGTCATCTTTCTAATCACTGTGCTATCACTGCTTATTTTGAATCTACTGTTTAAATTCCAGAATACATAGTACTACAGATGTTGGAGACACAGGCTGCATCTGAAATGAGCTCATCTGTACTATTCTGAACTTACTCTGGAAGCAAATGAGTATAGTCACATGTGTGTATGTGTTGGGGTGGAGGAAACTGGTTGTATAACTGGGAATTCTCTGAATTAAGTTCCACATAGAATGGAATGTTTCTTAAAGGACAGGTGACAAAAATGTGCTACAATAATTTCCTGTTTATGTATATATTCTTTTAACTCTACTGTAACTCCAACCATTATTTAGAATTTAGCCCAAGAAATGATTTTCAGGGGAAGGAGAATTTTATTACTGCATTGTTTAGAATTTATTATCACATAATGGTAACAAAGAGAAGTCTAACTTTTCGTTGATCTTATTATTATTTTTAGTTTCTCCATGATGCATTTGCTCATTGCCTGCTCTTAGCTGCTCCTCCCATTAACCCGTCTTTGGAACACTGCTGCACAGCACCCTACGTTTTCTTCTCTCATTTCTGCCACCCTGCTTTGTAACAGCTTCCTGATGTATTTAATCTCATAGAGAATATTATGAGTTGTTTAAAGGTAGAGTCCATGCTTTATTTGTTCATCTCTGTATCCACAACATTTGATGCTTGATAGATTCTCCATAACAGTTTGCTGAAAGAAGAATGACTCAATGAATACATGCATACTAGAGTGGGCTAAGATGCTTACATATATATATATACCCCTGGCAAAGGTCAAAACCTTCCAACTTGAACAACTGCTCCAGGTCTTAGGACTTCCCAGCTGGAGTCTGTGCTGACTCCAGTAGCTGGTCACAGCCAAAAAGGCAAACTTATTTAATCTGTACAGCAAATACTGCAGCAGTGCAAGGAGGTGAAGAACTCAAAATCATGGTCAAACAATGACGGGTTTAAGTCTCATCGCTGCCACTTTAGTGGCAACTTTTCAAATATTTACAGAAGCGCTTCACCTCACTAGCTTCAGTTTCCTCATCAGTAACAGTAGGCATTATCCCTACATAGGATTCTAGTGATATTTAAATGAAAGATTGTTGTGATCATGTCTCTGGTACAGAGTCACGTAATATAGTTTAGTAAATAATGATTGCCATATCATTTTTCTCTTTTTCTCTGATGATTAATGCTTAAACACACTCCAAGTTCATCTCCACTATATTTATAAAAGCCAAAGGACATCTTCTGTATCATGACGTTTCCTTTAAGATAGGAAACATATATTACAATTTGGGGATGTAGCAGTTGTAAATATATTTCATTAGTTACAAGAAGATTCAGTCTTGGAACACCAGGTTCCCCTTGATACTCAGGATACCCGGTGGGTGGCTGACAAGAGGAATTGGAGAATCATTTCCTAAAACCCAGTTGGAAGTCTGCACAACAGCAATTGAGGGCCGTGGAGCCCCCAAACCAGAATGAATCAACATCATGTTCTCTCTTTTTAGTGGAGACCTAATTGCTATCTGTTCATCAACCTGACCAGCTTCAAATAATCACAACTTATTTTACAACTTGCCAGGATATGCTTAGAGGCAGAGAAAAAGAGAGCACACAGGGTGGTAGTGGAACAATGTATAGATAATCAACATTTTTAATTGAATTTCAGGTGTGAGCTTAAGCTTCTCGTTGGAGAGTCTATATTGGATCTGTCATTAGCAGAATGATTCTATTCTCTTTTTCTCATTATTTTAAATTGATGAGCAAAAAAAAAAAGTGTGATGTCTGAGCACATTTGTTTCTTGGGAAAATTAACAGAAATAACGGAAGCAATAGTTTAACCCAATGCTATCTAATAGAACTTTCAGCAATGCTGAAAATGTTCTAATCTGTACTACGAATAGGGTAGCTATTAGCCACATATGGCTATTGAGCAGTTGAAACGTGCACGGTGCAAGTAAAAAACTGAATTTTAAATTATATCTAATTTCAATTAATTTAAATATGAACTGTCATATATGGTTAGTGACTAGTGTAATGGATAGCACAGGTAAGAGATCACAACAAAGACAATATCCAGTGAATGTCATCATGTTCTCAGGGTATTGGTGTTGGGCTGCATGGCTAAAAAGGGCTGCTTGATTCCATGCTTAAAACTCTCCTGCACACTCCTGTCCAGCCTATGCTCCTCCAAATTATCTTTAAACTGCTTTTACTGACCTCTATCTATTGCTTACCAATGTCTACTTCATAAGCTGTCCTTGGCCTGGTTTTCTAAGGCATCTGCAGTAGGTTTCTCATTGTTTTCTGCCCTGCACCCACTTCCTTTTATGTAATAGCTTCCCAGTTTTCTTTACAGAACCATTCTTTTTCTCCCCTACACTCAATTCCAGCAGTTTGGGAACAGCTGACTCCTTCATTGGACTCCAGGAATTCACACTATGAACACGCCAAGCAAAACATGCCAAGCAAAACACTGCATCCCTCTGGCCTCAGTAATTGGAGCAGAGATTGACACATGGCAAAAGTCTATCCAATGAGACACTCATGGAATTATTTTCTGGGGTCATGATAAAAGTGAAATTCCCTTTTCATTGGGATTGCTGAGTTAATAGACTAGAAATGTGGAGTGCTGGTAACTATTTGACACCATGACACTTCTCCCAAGAAGACAAACAAACAGCTGATAGATATATGAAAAGATGCTCAACTTTACTAGCTATTAGAGAAATGCAAATCAAAGCCATAATGAGACACCACCTCATGCCTGTTAGAAAGACTATTACCAACAAGACAAGTAATAACAAATATTGGAGAGGCTGTGGAGTAGTGCTCTTACACTACTAGTGGGAATGTAAATTGGTATAGCCATTATCGAAAACTGTATGGAAGTTCCTAAAAAAAATAAGAATAGACTTACCACACGACCTAGCAATCCCTCTTCTTGGTATCTACCACAAAAATCTGAAAACATTTATTCATAAAGATATATGTACCTCTATATTCATTGAAACATTATTCATGGGGCCAAGTCATGGAAACAACCAAAGTGTCCTTCGATAATGATTGGATAAAGAGGTGGTACATACATACAATGGAATATTACTTGGCCATAAGAAAAGATGAAATACTGCCATTTGTGACAACATGGATGGATCTTTGGGATTATCATGCTAAATGAACTAAGATAGAAAAAATCGAGAACCAT
>NW_017731622.1:315911-318444 GCF_001890085.2 Hipposideros armiger | reverse complement strand
CAGAACTGGTTCTCACTGACTTTCCATAAGAGGATGCAGTTTCTACCTGGCTCTCTCTCTTTTATTGGGGGTGCAAGTAAGATGCTCACTTGGCAAAAAGCTGGCACCATGATGTGAGGATGCCCAGACTAGCCCATGAAGAAAGGCCACCTGAAGAGACCCATATGGGAGGAACTGAGGCCCCTGCTGACAGCTGGCATCAACCACCAAGCCTTCAGATGATTGCAGACCTCAGCCCTCGGGCCACACCTTTGACAGCTAGTAGAGGAGATGTGAGCTATCTCTCTTGAAGCCTGTCCAAATAGCAGATTTGTAAGCAAAATACATTTTGTCATTGTTTTAAGCCACTAAATTGAGGAGTTATGCAGCCATCAGCATGGGAACAGGACTCATAAAAGGAAATGTCTAGGAGTATTGCAGGCTTCCGGCTTAGATTGATTAGGGGCTCAAACAGTATCATCAGGGATCTAGTTTTCCCTCTCTATCTCTTGGTCCAGCTCTCCTCCTTGGTGACTCTTTTGTCAGATAAGATCTGCCCTCCTGGAAATGAGAGAGCTGGAGTAGTGACTCAAATCCTTCTGGATTCAGTCCAGTGTCAAAAGAGCATCCTCCTCTGCCTTAGGAATCCCAGAAAAGTTTCAAACTATCTTACTGACTGTGGTGAGGGCATGTATCAATTTCTGACCTAATCACGGACCAGGGAAATGATTGGCCAGACCTGAGTCACAAGCCCACTCTATGGGGAGGAGAAGATGTAGTTCTGGGAACACTATAGAGACTGAGGCTGAGGATTTAGGGTGAGATGAGCTCCCAAACAAAAGTCAAGGGTTACTACTGGTAAAAGATTGCTTAAATACTAAACAACCAGAAAACCAGTAAATTTTTTTTCAAAGGTTTTTATTGGGGAATTGGGGGAATGGGAACAGTGCTGGGGAATATGGGGAAGGGGAACAGACAAGTTGCTGGCCTTTTGTTCTTCAGTCTAACTGTGGAGGACGTTGCTTCACTGGCCTACATTGGCACCATCATTGTGCTCTTCCCGGGTGAGGCAGATCAGTCGCTGGCTTCTGGATGGCCGCTCACTGTGGCTGCTGGCCACTCANGGTGATGGAAGGAGAACTGACTCTGGATGGTGAACACACAAAGTGATATATAAATGATGTTTTACAGAATTGTGCACTTAAAACTTATATAATTTTACTAACCAATGTCACCCTCAATAAATTTAATAAAAATTTAAAGAAAAAAGCTACTAAAGTGAAAATCAACAATTCTTCTTGGGTCACCAGAGAATTGAGTTCATAGGGTAAACCAATTCCCTGAAAGCAATCACAAAATGGCCAAGTTCCAAGCAGACTCTGACTAAAGAAACTCAACAAATGAGTATTAGCAAAGCAACCTTGTTAGTGAAGAAAAGTAAATAGCCACCATTTGTTTGTTGGCTAATAGGGTTGCCTTTAAAAGGGAGTCCTGGTTTGAGGGATTGGATCCAGTTTTCAGAGCTAGAAAATATATACCAGACACAGCACACCCATGAGACTGTCAGAAAGAATTAGAGCCACTCTGAATTGGGAAAAGGCACTTCTCTTGGTGGCAGGAAGACTTATCTTGCTCAACGGCATGTCAATGTTACCACATACCATCATCTCACATTCTACAGATGAAAGACATTATCCCACCCAGGAAGATAGCAGTTACTCCCTCAAGTGAATCAGAGGATGTCATCCTCATATGGGCACCATTTGTGGAGTGTTTGTATGAAAACTATGAAATTTAATAGGCTGGAGAAAATAATAAAAAGTAAACTTAAAAAAGGCAAGTAGAGAAAAGAATATAAAAGCTAGCTTCCAAGATCTGTCTTAAGAATGTCATTATTTCCCAAGCTGTGTTCTTCAGAACACCAAATTGAGCAAGAAGGTCTTAGAAGAAAGTGTTTTGTAGTCCATTTAGCTCACAATAGTCCATGCTCTACAATCCCTGTTGGAGAATGACACCTTAAGGACTTTGAAAACCCTAGAGTAAAATAAAAAATAAAAAAAAATCCTTGTTTCACTTTGGTTTAGCTCAGCTTTCCCCAAATGTATATGAACATACAGCCATTTTATTTAGAACTTCTATTAAACTCATTACAGTCTAGTACATAGTAGTATTAATTATTTCTTCTCTAGCTATCAAGCTGTTAATCTTTAAGCTGGGTCAGGTGACAAAGTTAATAATACCTATGCCTCCTGGTTGGATGAGCCAAGAATTTTCATGAGTATGAAAGTGTTTTGAGAGGCTTAGAATATTTCTACAAATACGTTTCAGGTACCATGTTGCTGAAGGCTTGCAGAAGTAAGCCTACCCTGATTGGCAAGGCTAATTAGTTGAATAAATCTATTTCTCTGCCACTGTTTATTAGGCACTC
Source organism: Hipposideros armiger (assembly GCF_001890085.2). Taxonomy (NCBI): domain Eukaryota; kingdom Metazoa; phylum Chordata; class Mammalia; order Chiroptera; family Hipposideridae; genus Hipposideros; species Hipposideros armiger. Next base: position 316,037 of record NW_017731622.1, on the reverse strand, counting down.
CCATAATACAGTTTTTTTTTTTTTTTTTTTTCTGAACAAAATGTGGAACAGAAGTTGTGGTTTGATTGAAGGGGAAAACAACAAACCCTATAAGCTTAAACAAGGCAGATTTTCAACAATTAACAA
>NW_017731622.1:268005-314451 GCF_001890085.2 Hipposideros armiger | reverse complement strand
GGGCCCTCTGGCGTCCCAAGCCAGCTCTTAACTACCGCGCCACTCGGCTGGCCCAGAAAACCAGTAAATTTTTAAATAGAAACTTTAAAAACTGTCAACTAAAAGCCCCACTCTAGAAACAAAAATAAAAGTGAATTTTATTGAGTGCTTAATTTGCACAAAGCAAAGTTCTAAGTGCTTTATATGTATTAATTTATTAAAGCCCTTATAACTACTATGAGATAGACACTTTACAAAAGAGGAAACAAAGTCACAAAGTTAGAAATTGACCAAGTCTGCATGGTTCTCAAATAGCAGAGGTGGGATTCAAAGCAAGGTAGTCTGGCTCCAGAAGCAACATATTAGTCACTGTGCTATAGTGACATAACTATTTTTGTAGATGCTAGAAATATAGAAGAGAACAAATGGGGTGTTTGCCTTAGAGAAAACTTTTTACTATGGAGGACAAAAGTATGTAACTACATAATTGCAACTCAATGTGTGCAATTCTCTAATAAAAGTGACATACATAAAGCACTATGAGAGCTAGGGAGATGGAGGAATACCTACACCTTGAGTGGAGACTATACAAAAATGCTGGAGAAGTGACATTGAGCTGGTCTTTGAAATATAAATGGGATTTTTGCTTTGGGAAGAGGTAGCAGAGGGAGGGACAGTCCAGGCAAAGTGTGCAAGAAGACGTGATGTATTTTTCTAAAAAGCTCTCCAGAATTATTCATTCTTTCAAAATGTATTTATTGAGCACCTACTATGCAGCAGACACACTTGTAGGGAGTTAGGGTAACTTCATAAACAAAACAGACAAGGATCGCTGTCCTTGTAGAACTTATGTGCTGCAAGTGTACCAAGGATGCTGCCCAGGTTTCAGAAAGAAGATTAAACAGCCACATCTTCATGTGCTTTCACGCAGGGTGGGATGGCCCCCTCATCCCAAACAGCTGTCTTTATCTAACATGTTCTGTATTTCACTAGATTTCCCAAAGAAGAGAGAGGCCAACTTTATCTCAGCTGTTGCTACCTGCAGAGAGGAACAAAAAAACCAGGAAGACCCTGTAGTAGACAAAGAAATGAAAAGCCTTCTCCCTTAGTTAAGTGTTGGCCCCAGCTGATATAAGCACGGAGAGGACTAGTGTGTGTGCGCATGCGCATGTGAGCGTGTGGGGCGCATGTGAGCGTGTGGGACGCGGTGTGCGCTCTTATGCGCATGTGCATTGCTTGTGCCTGGTTCACATGTGTTGTGTCTGGCGGCCCCAAGGGGAGGGAAGGTAATGGGGTACCATTCCTTGCTGGTGGCTCAGCAGTCTGAAGCTTGGAAAGACTGCAGGGAGAATGATGGCATTTTAGTTTTCAGTAAATGACAAACTTTATTAGAGAAAAGGAAAAAAGCGGACACATCTTGTTATTTCCCAGAGTTCCTCACGAGGCAGAGTTCAGTGAAAGAGGGAGGAACAAACAACCCTTCCCAGGGATAATTGAAGTGGTCTGTACTGTTTTATTAGAGGGAAAAAAAATCCTCTCTCCCAACTGGCATCCTCAAAATTATGTACTGAAAATTTTCAAAGAAAAGTCACACTATGCAATGTGAATTTTAAAGATAATTATTCTTGTCATCTCTTCTGAAACCTAAATTCTGGGATTTGATTTAAAACTTGAATCCACAAAAAAACCACCCGAAAACAAAAACTATGTCTATTGTTTCTTCTCCCTGAACCCTAAACAGTTATACTCAACACTCTTTCTTTTTAAAAAAAAATCTCCACCCTTCACACAGTAATTTATTCATTCATTCATCCATTCATTCATTCAACCATTCAACACATTTGCTTTTAGTCCCTGCTACTATCAGGCCCTGTGCTAGGCAACACAGCTATAGAATGATAAGGTGGATTTGGTCCCTGTGCTCATGGCGCTCAGACTAGCTCATGACTTATCATTGTATTTCACGTGCTGAAAAATCCCAAGAAGGTACCTTCCCCTCTTTGTGCCTTGGTTTTCTTACAAGCAAAAGGAAGAGCCTCAAAATCCCATTACATTGGGATTCTGTTACTAATATGAATGAAACATCAGTAAAAAAAATAAATGCAGACATTACTTAGAGAATCCACCACCTGAATTAGATGATGTCCCACGGCCTTTTCCCCATCTCCCTCAGCAGCTGCCAATAAGAAGTTGGGGGCAGGTGGGAATGGGGAGCAACAGGCTGAAGAATCTTATTGGTATATGGGTAGAGCAGGGCAGCTCTAGCAGAAGGTTCTATCATCTGCTTCTATTGGATTCCTGTATTAGCAGTGGAAGTTGTGGTGAGAAATGCTTAAATAAAATGAGTGTGTCAATAGCATTCATTTTCATGTAAATCTCATTTAGCATCTTTCATAATTGGCACTTGAAGGATAGGAGTTCAATGTTGATTTATAACACGTTATTGCGCCTTTCTCATAATCCAGTGCTTTGTGGTCTGATTTTTAATCTTAACACTGACATGATTCTCTGAGGAATTGTCAGACCAGGGCCCAGCAGCCCACATTTACAGAGCACAACTGCTAAATCTCCTAGCCCTTCACAGTTGAATTCATTGTAAGTCAATTAATGGGCTCCAAGTGGCGAGAGCCATCCTGACCTACATGCTGCTTATCTTCACAGCGTGGTTCCTCTCACTGCTAAGGCCATTTGTCCTCCACCTACTTGAACTCTTGCCTTGTTTCCATCCTACATCAGGAGGTAACTATGAGCTCAAACTTGATGCTCAGAGAACATGCTGGCCCTGAGCATGAGGTTTGGTTCTATTTACCTCACTCCTGAGGTCAAATGTCCAGTTCCAATGACGATGTCTTGCTCTAATACCATGTTCTTTTGGAACTGGCTAGGTTCTGGTTCTGCTGGGTCACCTCAAGCTCTGTATGTAGAGCTCTGATTCTTGTGGCTGTTCTCCACTCAGGTAGTCTACTTTCCCGGTTCATTACTTGGGCTCCTCCTTTTGTTCCCATGAGCAAACTCCACCTGTTCACTTGCAGAAATATTAAAACTCTTCCCTGGACCATCCTGGACACTATGCTGATTGGGATGCTCTGTTTCACCACCTGCCTATACTTCCCACACTGGAAGTACGAGTTGGAGGTCAAGGGCTTACTTAGCGGCCCCATTTTACTGTATGAAGCACACAGGGGATTAAATAAGGAGCAAGGAGGAAAGGTGAGAAAACTTACCACTGAAATTAATGTGGACTAGACTCTCAGGAAGAGACAAAAGTGGAAAGAGAGATTTTATAGCTACTACAACAAGAAAGAACATGAAAGCCCCATTTTTTTCCTTTATTGCTATTCTACAGTAGAGACAAAATTCTAAATGAGTAGGTTATAAATAAGGCTAATGTAAGGTAGACTGTTTTAAGTCAATAGACATAGATACAAAAAGAAAAACTTTCATGCTGGAAATTAATGAAATCACTTTGCATTAATAATTCTTAGATAAGAAAATACACATGTGCCATTCCATAATTCAACAAAACTTTATGAAACATGCACAGTATATGAGCCCTCTGTCAGGTACTCTGCTCAGATAAAACATGGATTTGTATAAAGATATAAGAACATAGAACAGTGCATTCAGAGATAATCGAAGTACAACTTAGGAGGGATAGAGAATGGTGCACAAATGGTAACGTATTAGAAATCTTAAATCTTCACTCTTTGTGCATTTGTAAGGCCCATGCTGTTTTATTTGCTGCTCCCAGAACAGAAAGGAAAGAAGTTTATAGTAATTTCCATGGAACTCATTTGTTTCAAAGCCACATTCTTACTGGCTCTTTAATGCACCAAGCTATAGAAATTCAAATGCATATTTCTGCTGAAATGGAGACCTCTTGATTGGGAAGTTGGCACTGGTTTGCCTCTGATTTCAGGGAATGTCAAATTCTTACTGCTTCAAGTTGTGGTGTGCTAAGGCCTAGATGAACCTAGAGAAATCAGTAGAATCAGTGCTGGGGATCTAACCCTGCTGTAGCCATAAACTGAGGAGTTTCACACAGGGAGTTACAACTGGGAACAGATGGTGAGTATTTCACCAGGTAGGGTGCAGCCCCTCACCCGCCTCACCACAATCATTCTCTCCTCTCATCTCTGGCGGTAAAAAGCTGGACAGGACTCTAATGGCTGGCTAATGAGCATGATTAAAACCTGGTAATGACTCATCCTATGAGAAAATGTTCAACCCTGCAGAATGCATTCTGCTTTATTATCTGTGAGCCTCTCGCTGATGGGGACTGGAGATTGGCGTGCTTCCATTATGTGCAGGGTGCAAGGTTGGCCGGAAATGGAAGGTACTTTCAAATTGTCACGGCTTGTGCTGCTCTTCCGCAGACAGAAAGGAGGGACTCCATTGGGGATGTGTGAAGAAGCACCGTTTTCTTCCTTAAAGCCTCAGATCCTCTGATCTGACAAGAGGAGCAGTTGTTGATTCTAAACAGAAATATGTTGTTTTCTATGTAGATTTGATTAACACCAGGCTGTCGAATCTTTACAGTCAGGCCAGATTATATTACAGGCATGACAAGTAGTTAATGAATTTACATTGACTAATCCATACAACGCTAAAGATTTTTCTGTCAGGATTAATATCCAAAATGTGCAGGACACTGTCTGATATATGGCTCTGCTCTTTGTACCAATGTGACCTGTGGTTGGTATTTAATGTCCCATGATCAGCGCTACGTGACAGACAGGACCTGGACACTGAGATTCAGGGTTGTTTGGAGAATTTTGTAAACAAATACCGAGGCTGATCTTATTCCTGAGCCTTATTCTCTGATTAGGCATCTTATGTCTTGCTTCCTTCTCCTGTAAGAGCTGGGCAGGCACCTCTGAGAATCCCGGAAGGACCCATGACACCTCTGGAAATGACAGTATAGTTTTCTTGCTGTTGCCAGGCTCCCTATCTTCTCACCACTGCTCGCTTTGGTCCTTTGCTTCCTCTGCTGTGTCTGCTCTGCATGATTCTGACCTCTTGTCTTGTTTTGACCTTGGGTACCTGCCATCCCCTCCACACCAGATAACACTTTCCAGACTACTTACCTCTTCCGGAATCCCGGCTCCATCAGAAACACAACCTCACCAGCCCCTGTAGCCTACCTTGGTTCTAGCCATGGCATCTTTCCACACATACAAGGCCTCTCTATGGCTGTTACTTGATGCTGGTGGAAGGCCCCAGTATACTCATCTGGATGGTAAACACCAAATTATTGTTGGCATCATAATCAACTGGAGAACATGTCAAGCCTGCCAGTCCACTGTTCTAGGTCTGCACTGAGTCCCATGAAGCTGCTGTTTATCAAGTAGCACAAGTAATTCTTCACACTCGATGAAAAGTATCAAGGATGCCGCTTGTCAGGTCATCTCCAGCAGGTCCCTGTTCCTTGGCAGCAGTGTCTGCACTAACAAGTTTATTGACAGGGTGATATGGGTAGATGCAGCCACTATGAAATCAACTGTCTGAGAGTATGCTCTTCCAATACCATAAAAATTCTTGTCTAAGCCCGTGAAAATCAAAAGCTTTGGCTCTCACTGGCTCTCTTTAGCATCAAATCAGGGTATAGTAGAGGTGGTAAAAATGTCTCATATTAACTAAGTAAAAGCCCTTTATGAAGAGAATACCTGGGGGAGACTCAGTGGGAAATTGGCAAGGGAGAGAATGAGGGGGCGGGCTAATGGTTTTAGTGGCTATAGCCTCCATGTGGTCATTTGTAACTCAGTTATCTAAAAGTCCAAGGCTTACATGAAACTTACACAAGTCCAGGAAGTTTGATTTATACTTTATACAAATGGAAGTAGTAGCAGAAAGTAAGAGAAATATCACTACAGATTGGGGATTGTGATGGGTAGCTTGAATTAGACCTATCAAGAGTCATCATTCTATGACACATTAGGAGAGGTGTGAACATGTGCTGAGGATCTGAAAGGTGCTAGGGTTTTGCAAGTATCACTGCTTTTACTCTTTACAACAACCCTATGTGGTGAATAAAATTGTTCCCATTTCCCAGTTGAGGAAATTCAGGTTCAGAGAATCTAAGTAGCCTGCCCCCAGATCACACACATAGCATTGGCAGAACAAGAATTCAAACTCAGGTCGACCTGCCCATTTCTACCGCAAAACTTTATGTCTTGAGGATGTAGAAGATGTTAATTTGGCCCACAGCCTTCGGAGTTTTCCGTCTGAAAAACAGTGTCACCGCCCATAACTCTCGCTGTCATATCTTCTCTTCCGAGTGACGATATGGTGTTTGTTAGGCCTCAGTTGGCTCCTCATAGGTGGCTAACACAAGGCTATTTAGATGTATTAGACAAACAGTGTATTGTCATTACATTAAATGATTATGAAAGACCAAGGTCTTAAGTGAACAAATGTTTTCTCCCAAGTACATCTCAGCACTGTATCAATATAATCATGTATATATTTAGTCTCAGAGCCTCTGAAGTTTGGGTAGAGCATGTGTTATTTCCCTCTCACATGATCTTATATGCATCTCAGTTCAAACACTTCCTCCTCCTCCGTGAAGTCTTCTTGATTTTTATAACAGAAATGTGCCCCCTTCCTTCTGTCCTTCTGTGTCCTCCGTTGGCCTTTGTATGTTCATCACTATGTTCTGTCATTGCAATTGCTTGGATCCATATCAACCGCCTCTCTCCAGAATGTACGTGCCTAAAGGGAAAAAAAATGAGTTTTATTCATTTTTGTTCAAAGCCAATATTAAATAAATGATGACTGAATCCACAGATGGAGAATAAACCATATTGCTCAATGGATTCTTTGCCCAAGGCCTGGTGCTTAATATGGGCTGCAAAACTCTGGTCTCCTCTACTCTGAGACCTCGGTCACAAATATGCCTTGCAAGGGGTTGATGGAGAGCCCGGTGTTGGCAGAAATGCCAGTGAATAAGTCAGCATCTCGGCCCCGGGCAGCTGAAGTCTTTCTTGGCCCAGACCCAAAAGGGCAGATCTGGGCAGCTGGGACGCTGAATTCCCCTCATTTCTCTCCACCACAAGGGGCCCATTGTTGTTCAGTGAAACTGGTCAGTAGGCACCTTTCCCCCTATTTCATGCCAAATCAGTGACCCCTGCTTGCCCTTCCTCAGATGGGTTCTGGACCCCTGCAGTGCTCTCACCCTGAGTCCTCTGAACTGCTCCCAACTGTCTCAGTGGCATTTTCCACTTCTTAGGGGCTGAGCCATGGCTGGGAAGACCATCCAGGTTCACGTCAAAGGCTCATCTCAGCTTGTGAATCCCAGCCATGGGGCTGGAGCATCACAGATTTCCAGGAAAGCTCACAAAGGGGCCAGTTGTAATATTCACTCTCCCTTAGAACACATTCCTTGTGTCCCAATTTGTTCTGGCTGAGGAGGTGGTTAGCTGAGAACAAAGAGGCAGATGCATTTCCAAAATCCAGCCCGTGTGACCAGGGCACTGCGGGGAACTCGGTGGGAGACCTCCCTTAAAGGTCTCCTCAAGATGACTTTCATATGCTCCTTGGCACTCCTGGTACAGTCACCCTTTAATGTCATTTTATTTGGACGTTTTGGGATGTTTGTTTGCATGCTTGGGGCTGTTTCTCCCTGGTTTGAAAACTTTTTGGAGCCAGGTTTTAGATATTTTCCAAGTGAAAAATTTGTGTCCTCCTTCAAGCAGAGGTGTTGAAAGCTCTTGCTTTCCAATGAGTACCTTCCACATGAGGAGAAAAGCATATCAAAGCATGCTTTTTCTTTAGTCCTGGGGTGGTTGGGAAAATGCTAGTTCTCGGTCTAACTTTGGAATCAGCCATTCAGTATTTATTCATTTGGCTTGAAGTTATTAAATACTTACCCTTACATTTGGCATTGCAGTAGGTACCGATGTGCTAGAAAGGCAAATGAGGTTCCTACTCTTGGGGGGCGTCCAGACAAATTGCAGAAGCAAAAGTGTTACCCTAGAATCAGCAGGAGTACAATTGTCAAGCAATGGAGGCTACTCTACACATGGGTTCCTTTTGTGTGGAATCCAGGAATTCCAGGGTCCATGAACATGATTCTGTATGTAATAGTGCATGTATGATGTGTGCATGTGTATGTAGGAGATATTTACAAGTGTGTGTGTGTGTGTGTGTGCGCGCGCACACACACACACACACACACACACACACACACACAGGTTGGTCAATTAAATTCTCAAACTCCTTCTAGAGAAAGTGCTATTTACCTCATTGCTGAATATCACTATGGTTACCTTCGAAGTACTCCCCTTGGGAAGCTATGCACCGATGCCAGCGCCTAGTTCACCCTTCAAAGCAATTTTGTAACTTTTTTTACTGGAATGGCCAACAGTGCTGTCATCGTATTACACTTGATGTCCTGAATGTCATCAAAATGTCTTCCTTTCAATATTTCCTTTATCTTCAGATAAAGAAAGAAGTCATTGGGGGCCAGATCAGGTGAGATTGGAGGGTGTTCCAATACAATTATTTGTTTACTGGCAAAAAACTGCCTCACAGACAGTGTCATGTGAGCTGGTGCATTGTCGTGATGCAAGATCCATGAATTGTTGGCAAAAAGTTCAGGTCGTCTAACTTTTTCATGCAGCCTTTTCAGCACTTCCATAGTAAATTTGGTTAACTATTTGTCCAATTGGTACAAATTCATAATGAATAATCCCTCTGATATAAAAAAAGGTTAGCAACATTGTTGCAACGAGTTCATCAGCTTAATTGTCAGACCTCCTGTACCCATAGTTTACTGAGATCCTCACAGAATCCCCAAAATAAACTCCACATGTTAGATACAACCCTGTTGTATCCTGTTGTGTATTGGGGCTCCGTTCCCAAACCTGGCACTCCAGGTTAACACGTGTCAAAGTGAACAAATTCATCTTATCTTTCTTCTTATTTTTTACCCACCATCTTAGATCCTGACCAGGAGGTTATATGTACCAGATTGCACTTGCTCAAGTCTTACCAGTCTGTATGGTAAAAGGCATATATTTTGAATGCGGAAAAGCAAATTCTCTTTCTCTTTGTGGGTATGATTTTGTTAATAAGCAGGTTTTTTTTCCTCCAAACAAACAACAATATCATTGGTAAACCCTCCCTTTCCTGCCTTGGCCAGATTAATAAAATAATGTTTTATGTCAAATGAGGTAACACATAACACACTACCTGTGATGGTATTAAATCATAGCTAACCATGTACTCCATCTTGATTTAGCCCTCTCTCTAGAAAGAATGTAACTTCCCAAAAGGAGGGAACAAGCCATGTCATAAAATGTTTTAGTCTCCAAAAGTTCTGGATTGAAGAGAGCTGACATTCAGTCTAATCACCATAACTTTGAGGTCTCCCAGTCTCCACTATGCCATCTCTGGTGACCCAGAAGGGGTCTGTTCCACAACAACCCTGTGAGACTGGTATAGTTAATGTACCCATTTCACAGATAAAGGAGTTGCAGCTGACAAGGGTTAGGTAAAAGTCCCAGGATCACATAGCTTTAAAGTGGCAGTGGCCAAATTTTAACCCAAGTCTACCTGACTCTAAAAAAATCCAACTCTTAGTCACTGTACTCCTATACGTTTTTATACCCCCACCTCCAATGACAGGGATTCACTGTCTTTCAAGATGCTGTGAGAAAGTTCTCTGTCATAACAAAGTTATTTTCTCATTCATTGGCTCCTTCATTCAACGAGCACATATTGGGTTCTCTGTTCTGAGTACTGGACTGTGTATTTCCATATACAAAGGTCTTTCAGTTCTGCTGTCCAGTCATACAACGACTCTATTTCCTTTAGATATCTGGACGCAGCAAGGATGAACCTGCTAAGTTTGTTCTTCAATCAAAATATCCCCAGTTCTTTCAAAGCCCTTCATTTAGGATGGTTTCCATTGCTTTCCTCTTACTGAGTCCCATCTCTGCTTATACTTCAACTCCTCAGCAGCCAGCCGACCAATTTAGAACATGCTCATATGCCTGCTAGAGCAGGACCAACATCTTCTCGAGGAAGCACTCTAACGACAGCGGCCTCTGGTACATCATTTCCAAACAATTGCCTAGTTGGGGGACAAATAGTAACAAATAAAAATGACTAAAACTGGTTGAGCATTCACAATACACCAGGTACTGTTTAAAGTGCTTCACATGAATGAACTCATTTAATTTTCACACTAATCCCATGAGGCACATACACTTATTGTTCCCAATTCACAGATGAGGACACTGAGGTTCTGAGAGGGGAGGAACTTGCCTGAAGCCATTCAGATAACTGAACGTTGTTTTGTTTTAGAGGCCACACTACCTCTCACAGTGTTTTAGCTCAGGGAGAGTAGTTCCAGAGACTGTTTTCACCAGCCAGGGCCCAGTCCCTGCTCAGCAGAATGCCTCCTGAGAGCTGCTTTCCTTTCTGGGTCCATTGAGCAGGCCACCTGGGCTCGTGACAGCCATTCCCCAGCCCAGCAGCCCTTAGCCCTGCCTCTCTGTGTTTCATCCTCAAAATCCTCACAAAGCCCATTTCTCCATCCCAAACCCAGGTTCTTCCAGTGCTTCTGAAGGCACAATGCACCTTATCTGAAAGGATGTCTCCATTCTCCTTCCCCAGACCCTCCATTAAGGAGGAAAAATGCAAAAGTACTTCTCCTTTAGTGATTCGGCTTCACAAAGGGGGGTGGGTAATACTTAAATACCATTCAGCTCCTAAAAATATGTATTCCTGAAAACAGTACATATTTTAAAAAAGTTAAACCATACCTATTTTTTAGTATCTACCACAAGTTCTTCTTATAAACCATTAGTTCACATTTACTAGTTCTGTTATTCTTTGTAAGTAAATGTATTTCAACCTCCTATTTCATGTGGGCAGAATTTTCTTCCCAAAGAGAAAAACTATGCAAACTTAACAGCTCCTTTATTCACAATTTAAAGATGATTCTTTTTCTGCACATGTATAATTTATGTTTGTGCATTAATTATGTAATTAATGGTTATAAAACACATCAAATATGTAAAATGCTGTATAAGCACTTAATTAAAATAAAAACAAAAAAGTGATGATAATTAATTGTTCATCCCAAGGGCTAGACAGAATTATAGTTCACAGTGACTATCAATTAATATTTCTATTGTTAATAATAAGCTCAACTTTTTATGTAAAATAGAACATGTTAAAATGTCCTGATTAAACTCTGAGTCAAAAGAAAAAAGTTCCTTAAAAATATTTTCATCATTATAAACCCTCTGTGGGAAAACAGCTTTCAAATTTTGCATTTCAAATCTTTGGTTAAATTCAGCACCATTATAAATTTTTTTGACTTAGAATTATACTATTATAATGCCACACTTTTCAAGTTCCTACTTCTCCCCAAGGAATCCTGAAAATACAGCCAAACTCGAGGAGAGTGATCTTAGTCATAAATGTAGGTTTATTAGTGTTTTAAAGGGCTCATATGCAATAAGGCCCCTACTGTGTGGGAGGAACTGTTCCAAGTGCTTTAGAAGTATTCTTTTTGTTCACTTGACAAATTTATTGTGTATCTACTGTGTGCTAGACACTATGGTAGGTGCAACAGGGAATAAAAGCAGGTTCAAGTTCAACCCTCCTGAGTCAGGATCCAGGGAAGGGTACAGACATAAAAAAACAAACAAAAACAAAAACAAAACAAAAAAAAAACAGGGCCGGCCGAGTGGCGCATTGGTTAAGAGTGGCTTGAGACGCCAGAGGGCTGCGGTTCAGATCCCACATATGAGGGCCAGTGACACTGCCCTCTACACCTAAGATGCTGAACAACAGCTCAACATGGAGCTGGGCTGACTTGAGTTGCCGGCGACGGCGTAGGCTGCAGCACCTGCTGCAGTGGGTTGCCATGGGCTACCGTGTGTAGCCAGCAGCCGGCGTGAGCGGCCAGCAGCCGCAGTGACCAGCCGTCCAGAAGCCGGCGACTGATCTGCCTCACCCGGGAAGAGCGCAATGATGGTGCCAACTTGGGCCAGTGACACAACGTCCTCCACAACTAGACTGAAGAACAAACCGACAGCAACTTGTCTGTTCCCCTTCCCCCAATTCCCCAGCGCTATTCCCATCCCCCAACTCCCCAATAAAAATCTTTAAAAAAAAACAAAAAACAATTGCAAACATGATGAGTACTGCAAGGAGCAAACACTCCTAGCTTAGTTTTCTACATAAGACAATTGCTGATATAAGATGGCAAACAACTGAACATGTTCATTTAGCTTTTCCTACTTTGTTTTTCTAAGTCAGTTTTTTGAAGTTCCTGGCTTTTTTATGATATGTTCATAAATAATCCATCTGTTTTGACATCATTAAGAAAAGATAAGTAAGTCAAATGGATATTATTTTACTTACTTTACTCGGCGGGTAAATTCACCGAAAATAGACCGACTAATGTGCATTTATTGGGAGCTGTACATTCACCAGATAGCCTTATATATTCACTGAAATCCCTCAAGCTTCCTTTGTCAACTGCACACAGCAGCATGATTGGCAGGTCCCACCCACCTCTTCCTGGGCTGGCAGGTGGTTGGAGGACTTCTGCCTACGGAAGTCCTGTTTCTTAAGAACCAGCTCTGCCACCTATTCTGCAGCCTTAGCTGCCTCTACCTGCTTCTGTCCTCTCCAGAAGCAGGAGGCCATTAAGGAGAGACAAATAATCTTATTTTGAAAAGTGAAATATAACTTCCTGTCACTATGCTAATGAAGCAATAAAATTGGAATTCATAAAGTATTGTATGTAATGAAAATGCTGCCAAGATAGAATTTCAGTATGGTACATTCTAGAACAGCCACCCACACAGAGCGCTTCCTTCTGTACATACTTTGGTACTGTATTTTATATTTTTTAACCCAATGATAGTAAAGCCCCTGTTCTCAATAAATTAGCATATTTCATACTTGGAGCATCCTACTGGACTCACTCGTGGACAAGTGTCCTTCTCTTCATAAAAGCACCACCCACATTGACCCTTTCAGCCACAAATTTTCATTTGAGTTCCATAGATGAACTTCAAAGGATTAATAAACTCTGGAGACAGAAGTACATTTTACATACCTTGGATTTTTTATTTCACTCTCAAAATGATCTATTGGTTTTTTAAACATGTTTAAAAAACATTGCTCTTTTCAAGGTCCAATGGTAGGTTCCATTAATGGCTCACGTTTCTAACTTTCCCTCCCTCCACAGTTTAATCATGTAATTGTGTGGCTCTTGCTGCTAAAGAAGCAGAGTCTACATTCCTACTCATTGGAGCTGAGCTCAGCCCTGCGACTTGCTTTCCAATAGGATAAGGAAGAGACTGAGTGTGTTGGTTCTAAGTTTAGGCCTTAGGAGACCTTGTATGTTTCTGCTTGGTCTCTTTAGCTTCTGCCATCACCATAAGAAAGATATACCTGGGCCACACTGCTGATCCTGAAAAGAGGATCCTAAAAGAATCCTAAGGCACAACCAGGGTGCCCCCACTAAGCCCAGCTCAGAGAAAACACCCTAGATGATCCTCGCATCCATGAGCAAGCCCAACTGAGATGAAGCAAACAGAGTCTTCATCAGGAACACCCAGGTAACCCGCAGATATGCAAACTATAATAATAAATGGCTATTGTTTTAAACCATTTGAATTTGGGATAGCTTGTTACATGGCAATAGCTAACTGATCCAACTCCCAATACTTAAGGAGAGATTCCTGGCCTGCTCTAAAACCTCTGGAAAGATCATTGGGATCTGATACTCTTATCAATGCAGACATTGTCTCAAGTCCAATCATTGATAAATTTTCTGTTTTTCTCCTGCATACAAATCTTGGGGATAACTCTATAAATGAATTGTTCTATAAGTGTCCTGGTGAGGTCACCAGACCCATCTTGCTCCGTGTTCAAAGACCACTATTCATAAGTTACTGTAGTCATGATTCATAGGAAGTAAAGCCTTAACTCAGGTTAGTACCAGGAGAAGACATTAGCAGAGTGAAAGTGAGACTATAAGAGAATGTAAGTGCTGTTGAGTTGCTAAGGCCAAAAGGAGGGGCAGCACAATGGCTATGGTTAATGGGAGAACAAATGCTTCACTATCTATCCATTCCCTGTTTTGATTCTCCTTAGAATCTTTCATTTATTAAAAGTAAACTCTCTCTGGCAACATGGTCCTCTGGACACAATTCATCATGTAGCTGTTTCATCTACAGGGTCAATTTTTCTCTTCCCTTTTATAACAGACATAGCTAAGGGAAGAGGGTCAGTTCAATTTCCTATTATCTGCTTGCCTTCTGACATAGCCCATAGACTATACTCTAACCTAAACAAAAACTTCAGTGCATCTAAAACACCCAGTTACACCTCCTCCTCTCAAGCCCTCAGTTGTCTTTTATGCTGTAGCCATGTGACCTAGAACAAGTCACATCACATTTCTGAATCTGAGTTTCCATGTTTGCAAACCTAGGGAACTGGATCACCGGAGGACTTTGGTGGCTTATAATCACAAAATTCTGTTATTAGTCTCATCTACTCAACTAGATGTATAGAAACATCAGTTTTTAACTTTGGAAGGAATGTTCAAAATGATCCCGCCCCCAAATTATTCACCAAGTTAGTTTATGGAAGCGAAAACAGCCCCAGACAGATAAAGTGAGTTGTCTGGGCCCACCCAGCAAGTTAACAGCAGAGCTGAGATGAGAACCTTTTTGCTTTTCAACATTGTCTCTTATTCCACTTCCTTGAGGATGAGGGGTAATTTCAAATTCATCTTTTTCATCTTCAGTCACACAAAGAATTGTAACCAACACTCAATAAATCTCAATAAATATTTGTTGACTTGAATTAGAAATGAGTAAGCATTGGTTACAGGGCCAAGAATGAAGTTTCTGAGTCTGTTCAACCAAAAAAACATGACTGCCACATTCCCTGGAGGTCTTCTCTCATGTGGGGGAGAAGTATGATTGTACGTAACTACTTTCTTAAGTTACATTTTGATCAAAGGGCCAAAACAGCTCCTTATCCAGCATGAGGTTGACATCACTAGGTCTTCAAATACCAGCACTGCTCACCATGAAGGTACAGTGGGCAATTTACACATCATTTCTCACTCACAGTTTAGATTTTGAGAGAAGAGATAGGCTGTGGGCAAGGACATGATGGATTGGATTTAGGCAGACAGCCACTAAAAGTGCTTATTATTTCAGAGTGAACTAATGTTTCTCTGAATGGAGAATAATTTATACTCACAAGGAAGGTAAAGCAAAGGAATCAAGTACTGAGGACAACCAGGCTTGGGTTATTTGTCATGGTCCCAAATATTCTCCTCTCCCATTTGGGGGGAGGTATAAGGCTGAATATGGTCCCCTCCTGGGTGGCATTGCTGTTGAAATGAGGAGACACAGAACCACACATCATCCTGGCCCACTCTCTTGGGAAACCACATTAATAAAGCTCAGCTGACTCTCAAATCAGGTACTTGAAGCATATTCTTAGGGCATTCGTTCTTCACGTTAATGAAAATCCCATCAAAAGAATGTCCTGTCCTCAAACATGCTTGAGAAATTGTTGGTTAAAGGATTTTTAAAGTTTATTTATTTTCTTTTTAAAAATTATATGAATGAATATGTGGCATTGGACACATTAAAAATAACATATGGCATATATAAACTATGAAGCTTAATGGTAAAGTAAATATCCATGAACCCCCAATCAACTTAAAAATGAAAACATTGCTAATATTTCTGAATCTACTTGTAAATTCCCCGCTTCCTTCAATTGCTCCTCCACATGAGTGTGCATATAGATACAGATATAGACACAGATATAATATAGATATAGATATTTAGATATATATGTTAGATATTATTTAATTTTGCTTTTTTGTGACTGCATAAAAGTTGAATCCTACTGTACATAGTCTTGAATGACTTGTTTTTTCATTCATCATTATATGTCTATGATTCATTCATGTTGTGTATAACCGTAGGTCATGGAACTGTTAATGTTCCATGATGTGAAAATCCTACTATTTACTTATCTGTACTACTGTAGATGGACATTTTGTATCCAGTTTTTAGCTATTGTGCGTAATGATGGACTAGCTTTATAAATGATAAATATGCAGGAAATGACAAATATGCAAGGAATTGTCTAGTATGTACATCTAGGAGAACTCCTGAGTTGTACGTAATGTGCATGTTTAACTTGACAAGATAAAAGCAGATTGTTTCTGAGAGTGATTACTGTGATGCATCCTCTACCAGCAGTATATAAGAACAGTACTTCACTTATACCCAGGCTTGGCCTGTACCACAGAGAATTGTGTACTTTCGACTGCCTCCCTGAAAATTTTCCAAGTTTCCCTCCAGTGTCAGGAGTAGTGTGTGGGGAGGGCATTCTAGGATTTATTTAGCTTCTTTAGGGTTCCTTATGACCCTCTAACATGCCCACTCTAACCCGCCTGCCCCACACATACATGAGAAGTTCCCAGACTCCCATCTGTGGGGTTGTCCTGGGGCCTCAAGGTGGGGTCTTTGTTCCAGGGTTTGGCCTGGCTCGCACATTGCTTCTGTTGGCTGTGGCAATACTTCTTTTGCAGGATTGTGTGAGATTGGGCTCCCAGAATGGTGTTGACAAGCTGATTTGGGGTGATTCTAATTGCTTATATAAGCACAGTTCCTGAAAAATATGTTTGCTTCGAAGCCCCACATACTCTAGTAGTGGTTCCCAATATTCCATAATCCCATCACCATTTCTACTGTCAAACTTTTAATTTTTGCAACCTAAGAGGTGTGAAGTTGTATCTCATTGTGGTGGTCATTTATATATCCCTGATTACTACTTAATTGAATTATTTTTAGGTATTTGCATTTGACATTATAATAACTTTTCTGTGAAATGCTTTTTCAGATGCTTAAGCCAATTTTTAAATTATGGTAAAATACACATAACGTCGTATTTACTATCTTCAACATTTTTAGTGTACAGTTCAGTAGTGTCAAGTATATTTATATATTTGGTTGTGCAATGAATCTCAAGAACTTTTTCACTTTGTAAAATTGAAACCCTATACCCATTAAACAAATCTGTTTCCCCTTCCCCCAGCCCATGGCAGCTACCATTCTACTTTCTGTTAATGTGAATTTGGCTATTCAAGATGTCTCATATGAGTGGAATCATACAATATTTGTCGTTTTGTGACTAACTTATTTCAGTTAGTATAATGTCCTTGAGGTTCATCCTTGTTATAGTATGTGTCAGAAGTACCTTCCTTGTTAGGCTGAGCAATATTCTACTGGAAGTATATGTCACATTTTGTTTCTCCATTCGTCTGTCAAAGGACACTTGGGTAATTTCCACCTTTTGATTATTGTAAATAATGATGTTATAAACATGGTTGTACAAATATCTCTTCAAGACATTGCTTTTGATTCTTTTGGATATATACTCAGAAGTGGAATAGCTAGATTATATGGTAATTCTATTTTAAATTTATTGAGGAACCATCATACTATTTTCCATAGTGGCTGCAGCATTTTACATTCCCACCAACAGGGCACAAGGGTTCCAATTTCTTCAAATTCTTGCCAATTATTATTATTATTATTATTATTATTATTATTATTATTATTAAATTGGCATCCTAATAGATGTGAGGTGATATCTCAATGTAATTTGTTTTGTATTACCCTAAAAATTAGTGATGTTGAGCATTTTTTATGTGCTTGCTAGCCATTTGTATATCTTTTTTACCATTTTTTAAGATGGTTATTTTATTGTTATTGTTGTTGAGCTGTAGGAATTCTTTATATATTCTGGATATTAACCCCTCACCAGATAGAAAATGTGCAAGTATTTTCTCCCATTTGTAGGTTGCTTTTCCACTCTGTTGATTGTGTCCTTTGATGCACAGAAGGTTTTTTTGGGGGTGAGGGGTTTGGACTGGAGAAGGGGAACAGTGTTGGGGAATTGGGGAAGGGGACCAGCCAGGTTGTTGTTCTTCAATCTTAGTTGTGGAGGGCGCCAGTCACCATCTGGCTGTCCGGCAGCTGCTCGTGGCCTCTAAGCTCAAGGTGCTGTGTTCAATCTTAGCTGCAGGTGGGCATAGCCACCATCCCATGCAGGAGTCGAACTAGCAGCCTTGTTGTTAAGACTGCATGCTCTATCCACTGAGCCATCCGGGAGACAGCTCAGATCAAGGTGCCGATTTCAGACTTAGTTGTGGGTGGGCATAGCCCACCATCGAACAGGCAACCATGTTGTTAGGAGCATGTGCTCTCACCAGCTGAGCCATCTTGCCACCTGTTGGCAGCTCAGTGGCAGCTCAGCTCAAGCACAGAGTCACTGGCCCATGTGGGAATTGAACCAGCGGCCCTGTTACTCAGAGCTCGTGCTCTTAAACTAACTCTTAACCAACGAGCCACTTGGCCGGTCCAAGGTTTTAATTTTGATACAGTCCAATTTGTCTATTTTTATTTTTTCTTGCCTATGATTTTGATGTCATAACCAAGAAATCATTGCCAAATCCAATGTCATGAAGCTTTTCCTCTATTTTTTCTTATGTGTTTCTTTGATTCATTTTGAGTTAATTTTTGTATAAAATATAGGGTAAGGGTTCCACTTCAGTCTTTTGCATTTGCAGATCCAGTTTTCTCTACTAAACTATTGAAAACACAAACAATTATCCTGAAAACTATTGTGTTACAGAGACTGTCCTTTCCCCATTGAATGTTCTTGACACCCTTGTTGAAAACCATTTGACCATACATATGCAACATTTATTTCTGGGCTCTCTATTCTATTGCATTGGTCTTATCAGTACCACACTCTGTTAATTACTATAGCTTTTTAATCAGTTTTGAAATAAGAAAGTGTGAGACCCAACTTCATTCTTCTTTTTCAAGACTGCTTTGGTTACTCAGGATGCCCTGAGAGTCCATTTGAATTTTAGGGTGGATTTTTCTATTTCTGCAAAAAAATGCTACTAGAATTTTGATAAGGATTGCATTAAATTTGTAGATCACTTTGGGTAGCTTTGACATAAAATAACAAGGCTTCCAATCCATGAACACCGATGTTTTTCCATTTATTTTTGTTGTCTTAATTCCTTACAGCAATATTTTGTAGTTTTCAGTGCACAAGTCTTTTGCCTCCTTCGTTTAGTTTATTCCTAAGTATGTTAGTCTTTTTGATGCTATTGTAAGTGGAATTGTTTTCTTCATTTCATTTTCAGGTCATTTTAATACACACAAATAATAATTGTGTGTATTATTTCTATACACAAATAAGACACACAATTATTTGTGTATAGAAATGCAAATAATTTTTGCTTGTTGATTTTGTATCCTACAACTTTGTATTTTGCAACTTTGCTGAATTCATTTCTTAGGTCTAAAAGTCTTTTTTTTTTCTCTCTCTCATGGGATCTTTAGGGTTTCCTTTAATCATTTACAAATTTTTTTTTAATTTGAAGAAGTTCATTATGTTTTCAGATACTAATCCTTTATTGGTAACATGTAACACAAATACTTTCCCCAGTATATGGCTTGTCTTTCATTCTCTTTCTGGTGTCCTTGGGGAAACAAAATACATTTTAATGTAGTTTAATTTAGCTCTTTTGGTTAGCAGTTTTTGAGTTTTGTTTAAGAAATCATTTCCCAGCTCAATTTTATGAATGTATGCTCTTATATATCCTTCCAAATTTTAATTGCTTAATATTTATATTTAAGCATTTAATTCATCTGGAATTGATTGTGTGGTATGAGATAAGTATATAATTTTACTTCATTTTTCATAAGTAAAGCCATCTGTTCCTGTACCAATTATTTACTAGTCCTTTAGTGATGTGACATGTTTCCTCTGGTATATATCAAGTGTTCATTTATGCATGGGATTCTGTCTGGACTCCTTATTTTGTTCCAAATTAACTTTCTCTTCACAGTAGTGACAGTACCTTAATTATTTGGCTTTAAAATGAGTCCTGATATCTGGTAGGGAATGTCTACTCATCCCATTCATCTTCTTTAGGAGTGACTTGGCTATTTGGGGGCATTTGCTCTTTTGTATAAATTTTAGCAACAGTTTAACAAGTTCCTTAAAAGTCTCAGTTGGAATTTTTATTGGAATTGCATTGAATCTGCAAATCAATTTAGGAGAACTGACATCTTTAAAAATTTTGAATCATTTCATAAATATGGAATACTCTTCATTTACTTAAGTTTCTTTAATTTCCTTCAATATACATTTAATGTTTCTACATCAAAGAACTGCAGATCTTTTGTTAAATTTACTCCTAGATATTTATTTTTTGTTGTTATTACCAATGGTGTGCTTTCATTTAAATAACATATTCTAAATATAGGAAATGATATAGGAGATGAATCTTTAAAAAATATATAGAACTTATATCCAGCCACCTTGGGAAATTCTCATTAGTTTTTATAATTTATCTTTATATTCTTTTGAGTTTTTGATGTAGTCATTTATATCATCTGTGTCAATATTATTTTCTCATTTCTATCCTTTTACCATTTACCTCTTACTCTTTTTTTACTGTACCAGCTAGGATCTCTAATATAATATTTAATAGAAGTGGTAATATTGGGACTTCTTCTCTCCTACACTGACTCTTCAAAGAATAATTCTAACTCTACTCTTGAGAATGCTATTTGCGGTAGCTTTTTGTTAAATACCTTTTGTAAAAGTGTAAAGAATAGAAGTGTCTATTCCTAAGATTATTTTGTTTGTTCATATTGTTTTGTTTCCTTTTTTTAATAGAATCAAGTATTTTTCTCTTTAATAATTATATATTTTTTTCTTTTAAAAATTTTTGTTAAAAAATATAGCTAACATACATTATATCAGTTTCAGGTGTACACTATAGTTTAATATTTATATACCTAAAAAAGTGATCACCATGATAAGTCCAGCAACCATCTGACACCATACCATGCTATCACAATGTTATTGTTATTGACTGTATTTGCCATGCTGTACATTACATCCCATGACTTATTTGTTTCATACCTGGAAATTTGAGCCTCTTATTCTCCTTCACCTTTCCTCCCTTTTTAAAATTTTAAATTACAGTTAACTTTCTATATTATTTTATATGAATTTCTAGTGTACAACATAATAGTTAGACATTTGTATAATTTAAGACATGATCTGCATGAGTAGTCTAGTACTCACCTGGCACTATGCATAGTTATTACCATATTATTGACTATATTCCCTATGCCTAACTTTACATCCCCTTGACTATTTTGTAACTACCAATTTGTAATTCTTAACCTCTTCACCTTTTTCGCTCTGTCTCCCAATTCCCCTTCCATCTATCACCCTGGTAAACCTAGTACCCATCTGACACCATACATAGTTATTATAAATTATTGACTTATATTACTTATGTTATACCCTACATCCCCATGACTACTGTGTAACAACCAACTTGTACTTCTTAACCACTACCTGTGTTTCACTCATCCCCTCTCTCCCCTCCCATCTGGCAATCATCACAATGTTCTCTATATCTATGAGTGTGTTTCTGTTTTGTTTACTTGTTTGTTTTGCTCTTTAGATTCCACATATAAGTAAAATTACATTGCATCTTTATCTGTCTGACACTCCACTCAGCACAGTTCCTTCCAGGTCCATCCGTGCTGCCGCAGATGGAAAGAATCCATTCCCTTCCGTGACCAAGCAATATTCCACTGTGCATACGTATGTACCACCTCCTCTTTATTCATTCTTTCATCCATGGACACCCAGGCTGCCTCCACATCTTGACCATTGTAAACAGTGCTGCAATGAATATATGGATGCACACATTCCCTTCGAAGTAGCATTTTGGGTTTCTTTGAATAAATATCCAGAAGTGAAATTACTGGGTCCTTCTTTGTCTCTTATTACAGTCTTTGTTTTAAAGTCTATTTTGTCTGGTGTAAGCATTGCTACTCCAGCTTTATTTTTTCATTTCCATTTTCATGAAATAACTGTTTCCATCCCTTTAGTTTTAGTTTGTGTGTGTCTTTTAATCTGAAGTGGGTCGTTTGTAAAGGTTTTATTTTCTTATCCATTCAGCCACCCTATGTTTGTTTGTTTGTTTATTTAAAGATTTTATTGGGGAATTGGGGGAGGGGAACAGTGTTGGGGTATCGCGGAAGGGGAACAGACAAGTTGCTGTCCTTTAGTTCTTCAGTCTAGATGTGGAGGACATTGCTTCACTGGCCCATGTTGGTATTATCATTGCGCTCTTCCCAGGTGAGGCAGTTACTCGCTGGCCATTGGGTGGCCATTCATGGCAGCTCATGCCAACTGCCTGCTGCTCACGCTGGCTGCCAGCCACTCACGGTAGCTCATGGCATCCCACTGCAGCCCCACTGCAGCCTACACCACCGCTGGCCACTCACGGCAGCCCAGCTCCAGGTCGAGCTGTTGTTCACCACTTTAGCTGTAGAGGGCAGTGTCACTGACTCTCATGTGGGATCCAAAACGGGGTCTTGCTGCTCAGAGCTGGCGCTTCCAAGCCAACTCAACTCTTAACCAACGTGCCACTCAGCCGGCCCCAGCCACCCTATGTTTTTTATTGGAATATGTAATCCATTAATATTTAAAGTAATTTTCATAGATATGTATTATTGCCATTTTGTTATTCATATTTTTATTTATTTTTTTTTCATCTTACAGAAGTCCCTCTAACATTCCTTGTAATACTGGTTTGGTAGTTATGAACTACTTTAGCTTTTTCTTGTCTGGAAAGCTTTTTATCTGTCCTTCGATTTTAAATGATAGCCTTGCTTGGTCCTTGCTTTTCATCACTTTTCATATTTTCTGCCAGTCCCTTTTGGCCTTCAAAGTTGTTGAGAAATCAGCTGAAAGTCTTAATGAGAACTCACTTATAAGTTACTAGTTGCCTTTTTCTTGTTGCTTTTAGGATTCTCCCTTTGTCTTTAACCTCTACCATTTTAATTATGTCTTGGTGTGGGCTTATTTGGGTTCATCTTGTTTAGGACTCTGCAATTCCTGGACTTGTATGTCTATTTTCTTCACCAGGTTAGGAAAGTTTTCTGTCATTATTTCTTCAAATAGGTTCTCAATCCTTTGCTTTCTCTCTTCTCCTCTGGCACCCCTATGATGCAAATGTTATGCTTGATGTTGTCCCAGGTCTCTTAAGCTATCCTCATTTTTTTTTAATTCTTTTTTCCTTTTGCTGTTCTGGTTGGGTATCTTCTGCTACCTTGTCTTCCACATCTCTGATTCAATCCTCTGCTTCATCTAGTCTGCTGGTGAAATCTTCTAGTGCGTTTTTCATTTCAGTTATTGTATTCTTCACTTCTGACTGGTTATATTTTATGGTTTCTATGTCTTTTTTTATGCTTGCTAACTCTTTGTTGAAATTCTCACTAAGTTTCTTGAGCATCCTTATAAAAGGGATTTTGAACTCTGTCTCTGGTAGGTTGCTTGTCTCTAGTTCATTTCGTTCTTTTTCTGGGGTTTTCTCCTCTTCCTTTATTTGGGATATATTTCTTTGTTTCTTCATTTTGGCTGCCTCTCTGTGTTTGTTTCTGTGTATTAGGTAGATCTGCTATGTCTCCCAGTCTTGCCAGGTGGTTTATGTGGTAGGTGCCCTGTGGGACCCAGTGACACAATCTCCCTGGTCACCTGCACTGGGTGCTCCAGGAGAGACCCTTGTGTGAGTTGTGTGTGCCCTTCTGTTACATTTGAGCCTTGATTGTTACTGGCACATTAGTGGGTGGGATTGACTCTTAGGCTGACTGGCTATGGGGTTTGGCCACGTCCACAGCTTGTGGACTGCTGTGTTGGGGGCTTGCCCCAAGGAACGAGATTCACCCCAGCAAGCTTTGGTACCTGTTGAAACCACCCTTTGTGTATGCCACTTGCAGGGCTAATAGAGTGATGCTCTGCTGTGGTCTGAAGCCATCCTCCAAGTATGTTGGTTCTAGGGCCTCTTAGGAGGGACTCTGGTTGCAGGCCCATCAGCCACTGCCTGTGGCCAGCCAGGGACTACCTGGTAGGAGCAACAAAGCAATCTACAGTTGGTTGTAGCCTAGAGGCATGTGGGAGAGGCCACAGCTGTGAATGGAGGACTTTTGCCACCAGTACTGGTTCTAGTATAGCTCTGCAACTGGCAGCAGGCCTCAGAGTGTCCTGGCTTTTTGAAGAGTTATACCAGACCCGGTAGTAGTGGCAGCCACCCTCTGTTCACAGCATGGCCTCTCCCACGTGCCTCCAGGTCCAGCACAGGCAGCGATCAACCATGAATTGTTTTGTAGCTCCTACCAGGTAGTCCCTGTAGCAGAGTTAGGTGTGGTGGGGTCTATTTGAGTCACCAGGGTGGAGCAAGTGGAGCTCACTGGACCAATTCAGATTCAGATTTGGCCTGTGGCAGTGGGGGAGGGCTCAACACAGGAAAGGTGGCACCTGCCTGCTAGCTGCATGGGAGAAGGGCCCCACACAGGGAAAATAGGGACTGTCTCTCCAGTTCTAACTTTGCAGCCACACACCTCAGTCTTTCCCCGTATGTCTCCGATGCCCCCGGAGTCATAGTCTCTCCACCAGAGCCCAGGGTGAGTGCCTGTAAGTGTGTCTGTGTGGGCCCTTTAAAATGACATCTGGGTTTCCCCACAGCCTTCCATTCCACCCAGATTGTAGGAATCCCCACTCTTTGTCACAGTCAGAAGTTGTGGGAGCGCCTCTTCCCGGCACCAGTACTCCAGGCTGGGGAGCTTGCAGTGAGGCTGGGTTCTCTTGGTCCTCCATGGGGAACCTGTGTGGCTGAGACATCCCTCCCCGTTTTTATCCATCATTCAGAAGTTTGGGGCCAGCCCATTTTGATTCTCTGCCCCTCCTACCAGTCTTGATGCAGCTCCTTCTTTATATCCTTAGTTATAAAATTTCTGTTCAGCCAGACTTCAGATTGTGCTCCAGGTTTATTACTGTGTAATTGAGTTGTAATTTTGAAGTGTGCACAGGGTGAAGCAAGCACAGTGTTTATCTACTCCACCATCTTGGATCTCACAAATAATTATATATTTAATATTCCTTAATATAATTCACAGATATAGGTACATAATATATGCTATTAAATAGCAGAAAATCCACACTTAAATACATAACAATAACAAAATAATTAATAATATAATAAATTAGTATCACACCAAAGACAAAAGGTGTGAAAAACAGCAGGAGAGAATAATTAGACACTTAAAAATGATATGAGATGAAAGCAATAGCAAAAATTGAAGCCAAAAGATAATGGATAATACATATAAAATGCTGAGTCATGTAACCAAAAAAGACATCTTTCCAGAATAAAAATGAAAGAGAAAGCGATTTCTAGACAATTTCCACCAACAAACATTCACTCAAAGAACCAGCAGCTTTCAAACAGTTAAACATAGAATTACCATATGACCCAGAAATTCTTTTCTTAGGTGTATACCCCAAAGAACTGAAAACAGGTACCCAAACAAATACTTGTAAGTGAATGTTCATAACAGCACTACTTACAATAAAGAAAAGGTGGAAACAGCCCATCAATGGACTAATGGATAATCAAATAAAAATGTGTATATCATATGTGATATATATATATATATATATATATATATGAAATAGTACTATTACATGCTATAATGCGAATGAACCTGAAAAACATTATGCCAAGTGAAAGAAGCCAGACACAAAAAGGCCATTTATTGTATAATTTCCTTTATATGAAATATCCAGAATACTTAAATTCATAGGGACATACTAATGTACATTGACGCCTTCCAAGTAAGAGACAGAGCACACAGGTGAGTGGTATTAGGAACTCCAGCTTTATGGAGAGCCTGGGGTGTGATGGTGGTAGTAGTAGCAGCAGTAGTAGTAGTACAGCAGTAGCTGCTGCTGTAATAGTCATGGGTGATATGGGTTCAGCCTTGCACCTGGATCTGCCCACCAACAAGCACTCATACTTCAAAGTTCCCATAAGGTGGATGTACACACCTAGTCAGAAGCTCTGAGCAGGAGTAAACACTCACAGAAAGGTAGTCTGAGAAAAAAGCAGCTGAGAAACCATGGGAACACTCCCATCCAAACTCTGCTGGGGAGTTATGAGCATGAGTTGTAGATTTCTGATCCCTGCATTCTTTTGTGAACACTCACTTCCCTCCTGTCAGAATAAGTCCTTGTTCCAGAGCCCAACTTCTTTTTAGCTCCTTTTTGCCCCAGTTCAATTCAACCGACTCCTCCTACCTTTTAATTATGGTCATATATATATATAAATGCTACAGTACCTATGATCTAAGGGAATTGTGTAACCTCTAAGGTACATGAGCCCCGAGCTAACACTCCCTTTGGGGGTAATGCATGTTTCTGTGTTTCTTTAAGGTTCGGGATGCATGCCACAGTACTAATTCACTATGGGCATTGGTACCAGGAAGGGAGGTAGACTTGGGATTGACTGATTTTCCTCCTGTTCCCACCTGGAGCCTGCTCCTCAGCTTCCCTCTCCATGGGCTCCCATCACCCTCGGCGCCATCCATCACGGCTGCAGCTCAGCCCGGTGATGTATTACACTAACATATCATTAGTGCAACAGCAGAGCAAGGAGCTTTGATGATGTATTGGGGCCATACATCATCAGAATGAGTCACTCTGATGATGTATAACTCAAAAGATGGTACTATCCAGGGAAATGTGGACATACCA
The DNA here is from genome assembly GCF_001890085.2 of Hipposideros armiger. NCBI lineage: Eukaryota > Metazoa > Chordata > Mammalia > Chiroptera > Hipposideridae > Hipposideros > Hipposideros armiger. The sequence goes on along the minus strand of NW_017731622.1, from coordinate 287,757 downwards.
TAAATCAGGGACAACGTTAAAGAAGAAAACCCAGGACAGCCTCGAAGGAAAATAAAGGTTCAGGGGTCTTCCGTAATAGGGGTTGAAAGACAAAACGGGTAAATTCTTAACAGCTCAGATTGAATCTTTCTGTTAGCAGTGGCATTCTTAATGACTAAACCAGATCATCAGCATCCCAGGGTGACACTTGTATTTCCTTTCCATCTGGAATTCAGTTTGGCTTCTGCTTTCTTGCAAAGCCCCCTTGTCCTGACGGAAATGCAGAGTCCATCAGATCAAACGCAAAATGCTCCAGGTCTGTGCTCCAACCAGGTCCTCTTGCATTCATCAAGCATGGAAGGGATTGTGGGGGCTTTTCAGTCTGTGATAGTTTGAACTTAGGTTCTCTCAGAAGTTCTCCGCCAGCAGCCATCAATTGCTAGAATTCCTTAGATTCATGAAGGAGTGTGATTTTGAAATTAGATTATAAAAATAGAGCCAGAGGAGCCCTTGCTTGGCTGTGGACATTACAAACTTTTAGAGCATTAGTTGAGGATTTCTATTTGTCAACAGGCAACATCTTCCTGAAATTTTCTTTCTACGAAGTAGCAACAGAAAAGGGAGGCGCCTATGCAACATTTAGTTCAAGGCACAGAAAATTCCCAAATTAGATTTTTATGCTGTCAACTGCTCAACTGGACTAGAAATGTTGACACTTGTGTATGGGACCTCTGCTGAAGTCCCTTCTCTTGCATCCCCTATCTTTTTCAGCTTTACCCCATCCACAGGGAGATAAATTATCAAGTGTCAGCCTCCCTTCGGTATCTCCAGATTAGGAGGAAGTGAGTGACATTTCCATAGTTAAGAGCATAAAACTCTTTGTAATTTTTTAAACTGGTAGATAAAGAAAGTCTTAAGGAAAGGGAGTTGAGAGCCATAGGGCAGAAGGGGGAGGTAAGACCACACACAGGCACAGTGGGGGGAAAAAATGACACTTGTGTTTAATGCTTTATTTAATGCTGAACTGTCAGCTTGAGATCTGAAGCCCAAGCATACTGATTCTATCCCTCCACCCATCCAAAATAAAATAAAAATCAAAGCCTAGGTGCTTCGGGGCTGGAGAATATCAGAGCTCAGCACTTGACATATGGGATCCATTACAGGCAAGAAGTCTTCCTCTGGGGCTCTTTCCTCTGGCCTCCACCCACGCTCCCATGGGGGAGGAGGCTGCAAGCAAAGGCCCTTCCAGTCAACCCTGGTCACGTTGCTGTGACTCATTGTCTTTGTTTATTGCAAACTCTGCTGCGGACACCGTCCTGGAGGGCAACACAATTGGAGGGCCCTCCGTGGGAGTGCACAAGAGGGGTCTGAGCCAACCATAAAATACGGTCACCCCTCCTTCCCCTCCTTATGGGAAGGACAAGGTGGGCTTCACTACCTGAGCAGCAGTTAAGAAGCAGAAGGTTTTTTGGGTTGTTTTTTTTTGTTTGTTTGTTTTTAACATTCTCATATAGCTGTGCCTTCAAAGACTTTGAAAAGCTGAAGCAAAACAGATCTTGCCTCTGCTCTTTATTTATTATTTTTGGTGGGGAGAAAGAGGAAGAAAATGAGGGAGTTGATAAAGCCAGCACATTCCTTGGGAGTCATTTATAAAGGAGCAGGCATCAAAAGGGTCCTGTGATGCCTTAGGGGCCCTCTGACTTGTGGAACAGGATGGCAGTCACCTGCATTTGTGGGCAAGGCTTCCCTCTGCCTATGTGGAGAGGAGCTGTGAGGCCCGGGGTATCGGGTCCCTGGGGATGTACACCTAGCTGCGAAAGCCTAGGGAGATTGCCACAGACAATGCCAAGGGATGGGCTGAAGGAGCAATTGGGACCTTCAGAGCAATACAACTCAGTGGTCAACATGGGCACAAGAGAAAATAGAATTTGCCGGAAACAATAGTTTGAGCTGTTAGTGCCAGTTGGCTTCACACAAGAGTGGCTTGGGTCAAGCTATGTTGCGGTGCAGTGATTGACTGGCCCCACAGATTTGGTCCCCTGAGCTTGCAGCTCAGTTCAGTCCTGTGCATCCACTCATCAGGCCCTCAAGGCTCTGTGAATGTCAACAATAACAGTAGCAGCAGCAATAGTAGCAATGGGTACCACAATTATTACACATTTATCGTATATCGGCACTGTGTTAAGCACTTGACTTACATTATAGCTCACTTAATCGTCAATAGCTAGAAGAAGTAGGTAGTTTTCTGTACCCCATTTTTAGATGATGAAACTGAGGCTGGAACCATTGTATATCCTCTCTCGGTCACATGGGTAGTAAATGGCACAGCAAGGTTTCAACTCAATTTCCTTTGGCTTCTAAGCTTCTCCTTGTCGGCGCCATGGGGCCTGCAATGCAGGGGGAGACCTACTATGTCACCCAATCAGGTTTTGAACCTCTCCCTTGACTCATCCCTTTCTCAAGCTGCCTGCCTTCAGACTCCCATTCTAGAACCGATGGACAACCTCTCTAAAACTTGGCAGGAGAATTATTATATCTCAAAGCCCCTAATATTTTGTGCCTGAATTAAAGAGTCAAGAAATTGTCCTAAAGATCAAAGCCCATTTGCCCAAAGAACAAAATAAAAGAAGAAATGCGTTGGGTTCGATGGGTCTCCCTGGAGACCTGCTCTTTGCTTGCTGGAGGGTTTGGGGCCCACCACATGCTTGAGTTTTCATCATCGGCTCAGGAACTGGTCTCAGAACTGTGGTCCAGCCCCTTGATAACATGTTCACCCCTTCCCTGCTTTCAGAGAGACAGTGTGTCCAGAGTCCAGAGGGCAGCAGAAGTACAAAGAAATAAAATAGTTCAACTTTTCCTAAATTATCCGAATCTCCAGAATAAATAAAAACACCTTTGCTATGCTACTTTATGCTCCCCCCCCACCAACTTCAACATAATAATGCATGGTTTTACAAGATAGAAGTGCAAGAACTAATAAAATATATGGTTTAATTAACTAAACTTATGCTGTAGTACACATTAGAAGGCCATGATTTAGCACACACTCTCATCCCTACGACAGAATAATGCAAACAGCATAATTAAAAGTTGATGAGAAGTATATTTATTGGGCACACAGAAAGAAGAGACACCCAGATTTATGATACATAAAGTAAACCTTTAGTTTACAATATAATTAATATTTAAAAAATCGCAGTGTGCATATAATGCAGTCGAAGAGTCCGCCTCCGCGGAAGGATAATTTCTTTGGTGCTGATCTTGGCCCCATTTAATAGTAAATTATGTTCCTGAGCATATATAAATGTAACATGATCTATTATGATCTAGAGATGATGCTCATTGAGATGTCTGCAGCTGTGATAGATCATGGTTGCGTGTCTCTGAAGACATGGAAGATGGCTGAAGGGCCAATTATTTATCTGTGGCATGAATTCCATGGCTATTAGTCACACACACAGTGACGCAAAATGAGGGTATGCCACTACATTTTAATCAATTCCTGCTCCAGAAAAACCTCTTGTTAGCACAGAGCTGAGGGCATCAGAAGTTTGCAGGGGAAGAGGAGAGCTTTAGAAAAGCAAGAGGGTTGGGTGAAAGGGACAGCTCGAAGCAGCAGAAAGCACCCAAACATCCACAGTGGCTCGGGTGCCAGGAAAGGCAGAATGAGGATTCCCAGCCAGGTTGTACAACTCATCCTGCTCCACCCAGGATTTCCATGAAGGACCTGAGAGAGCTGAGTAGTATTTTTCTACAAGTCAGTCCACAATGGAGTTCAGACATTCAGGGATCCTCTTATACACGTTCTATTTCTCCTCTCAGATGTAGCCCTAAATGACCTCCCTGGGAGGCAAATATCTGCCACCATTCATCTCCTTTCCTTTCATAATTATTCCAGAGGCACTGGTAATGCCATGCACAAAAGCGTCTCCGGGAATCTTATCCTGGATCTCAACCTCAAGGATATTCCAAATAGGCTCACATTTGTTGCACTTAATAGATGTATTTTTCTTTAAAAAAAATGCCCTGATATATAACTAAATGAGTAACCTTCCCTCCCTCCCTTCTAACCTTCTAACCTTCCTTCCTTCCTTCATTCCTCCCCTCCTTCATATTTTCTTTAAACCTGAGGATTGAGTTTAAAAAATACACTTGTATTTTATTTTTACCAAAACAGAAAAACTACATAGTTGAAAAAACAAACAGAAGATGGCTTTTGTGCATATTCTCTATCCATCCTGTCTAAATTCTCCAGGCTGATTTGTCTGCCTCACTCTAGGGTCTATAAGGAATGTGGACATGATGACGATATGCTTATTAGACCATCACTCTTTCAGTTATCTGTTTAATCTGTTTGTCCTATATCTTGGACCATTGCTATGGAGAGCTACCGAAGGGTTTTATGAAGGAATACCTGGCTAAGTCCCTCTAACCAGTCTACAGGCGTTGCAGGATGTGGAATAGTTATAAGCATCTTATAGAGAATGGGCAAAGGATGTTCAGCCACGTGGAAGAACTCCTATAAGCCTGGAATGCCTGGACTTTGGGCTTTGGATCCTGTTGCTTCAGCCACATCCTAGTGTGGGCCCTGTCAGTCAAGCATCACAACCACAAACAAGAAGTCCAGCCCAGTGTGAGCCACACTTCCTATTCCAACTGTACCCCACACCTGAGGTGGAAACCAGCATGGCTTCCCTAGCCCCAGGAGGGCCCCTTTTGGCTTGAGGCTTGAGGAGAAATTCACTGGAGCCTGACTGACACAAAGTCCCAAAAGGGGGCGCTGTGTTTTGGGCATGATCTTTGAAATCCCCTCCTGGGTGGTTGAGACAGGTGTCATCCCAGCTTTCAAATTGGGTTTTTTTCTAGTTTTCAATGGAACTAAAGGGAACATTTACCTACAATCCAATTGTTTTTGGAAACACTCTCAGGGAAGAGTCATGCACAGGAAACATACAAAATAAATTAAGCACAAAGTAGATAAAGAAAATTATATGAGTTCTTCTTCATTATCTGGTTCATTACACTTTTTAGTGCTTATTAAAATCGTTGTTAAATGATTTAATTTTGCTTTGGATAAAAGTGGATGAAGAAGGGAGTAAGAGATTAAGGAGATAAACTGCTGAGGTTTCATTTTGGAACTGGTCACAGAACAAGGATACGATGAGAAAATTAATTTGTAGGTCTCTCTGGGGGAGCAGTCAACACCAGGTACCACAACATACACCATTTGCCTTATTTTTTGCTTAATTGGCATAGCCTTCTCTGGGGAGAGTGCAGTCTAAGCCAAGTAAGAGGATAAATGATAAATCACCTTTAGTGTAGCTCCTTCCGGGTCACAGATAATTTTTCTGACAGCAATGTCAGATCAGAATGCTAATGTATCAGCTAGCGCCTCTGTACCCCAGCATTGAGAGTATAATTTCCTTCCTATTATCACACACACACACACACACACACACACACGTGCATGTGCAAAAATGCTCCCCAGGGTGGCTTAGTGAAAGTCCCCAGTACTGATCTGGGGAAGAAAAGCTCTGAGAGCACCTAGAATGTTCTAGGCTAGGACAGAGCAATCTTTGCTTCTAGAACTACCTTTCCACCTCTTTGAAGGAGGCTTCTCTCATCCTGTCATGGACTTAGTATCTTCTAATTGCCCCCAGATGCTCTAAGATGTACACCTGTGTGTGATCTTGTGCATTTGTGGTAACGGTGATTGTCCTGTAGAGGTTTTAGGTTTCTTAGGTTTTCAAGACAAATAACATCAGAATGCATTGTCTTTACCAGGTAAAACATTGGGAGCATAACATGCCTTTTGGACGCCATGACTGAACCTCCATGAATAATCCCAATGGCAGAAATGTTGAGTTTTAAGATAAGTTCATAGAATAGCATTTCAGGAAAGGAGAGACTTTGTGTGCTCTTCAAAATGCAGCATGTAGACCACAGAGGACCCGACTGCAATGTGATGTCCTGGGTTGGCTCCAGCTGCTAGAAGGGCCAGGTTTAATCTCATGCAAACTTTCTTCAGAAGTGGACCCTCTCAAGCCCCCAGATCCAGTCCTGGGATCACCAAGTGGAAATGTGCAATTCTAGGCAAGGACTTAAACACATCCTTGACCTCCTAGCCTTAGCCTACTTTCCAGTCTCACCTCAGCTGAGGCTACCCTTTTGTCCTAAGTGGCAGTCATGCCAAACTATTTGATATTTCCTGAATGCACTTTCATTCTTCTACCCCTTCTGCTCCCTGAGGCATAGAGAATGCCCCTTTCCCCATTATAGCACTCAGCCCAATGAATGAGCACTGCTCATTCATGTAATAGCCTTCCTTACCAGGCTGAGAGCTACTCAAGGGCAGGGACCATTATCTTATGAATTATTAAATGAACATTGTAGATATCATAGGGCCTGGCACATGGTAGGTCCTCAATAAATGCTGAATGGTTTGAATACAAGATGAGAAAAATCTTACCTCAAAGGAAACAGGGGATTATACCAATAATTTCAAGGCAAGGTAGAAAGTGCCACATCCTCTAACAGAGGTATATATCTTAAAGTTATGACAGCTTAGTGAAAGGAAGAACTGAGAAGTGTCGTGTTACAATGAAGGGCTTCCCTTGGCTCTGAACATGTGCAATTCTGAGATGCAGAGATGCTGTCACCACAAGAGCATGACATGGATCAGAAAGGTGCGGGGGCAGGTTGGTGAGGCCTGCATAAGGGCACACAAATGAACTCCTGGGGTGCAAAGCATCTTCTCCTTGACTTCTAGAAGTTGGTTTTTGCCTTTCTCTCCCAGACCTACCTCTCCAACACTATTAGTTTCTCTTATGATATCAAGCCCTTTCCCATTTCAGTTCATGCTCAGTGGCAAGATATTCAGGAGCCCAGCCATTGGACGAAGGGCCTCCCATCAGACAACCATGACTCTTAAGGGAAAAAAGCGTGGCCCCTCTGCTGCCTGTGATAATGGAGAGTGCCTCGTCAGACAGGCTGGGGGCCTGGAAAGTCCTTGGAAGTGAGGACTCAACAGTATCCCCATTGGGCATCTGTCCCAGGCTCACTGCCTATCCATATTAGGTGCAAGGATTTGCCATGTCTTCTGCTAGAGATAAACTGTGTAGCTATTCTCATCTTTTCTGTTGCCCGGAGTCTTCTACCTCCTGCTCAGTGTGAGCAACATCATTAATCGGACAGACAACAAGGGAGGCAGCTGGCACTGACCAGCAGCAGAGCCAGAGGAAGGGCTGGCCTGGGCGGGTGCCAGGGATGAGCCAAGCAAAATCTTCCCTTCATCCTGATGCTTCCTTCCCAGGAGTCTTTGGTCTCCATTACTAAATCCTCGGCAAACTGCAGTGAGGGCAAAAAGCAAGCCTCTGCCTTTCATAATGGATTTGGGCATAAATGAGGATTGTTCCTAGGTAACTCATCCTGCCCCACTTTCTCCCACCTGCTTTCTAACAAAGTCAACCAGAGAGCAAACAGAGTTGGGCTTTCAAAGCCAGAGATTTAAAACAGTAAAATCCTCCCTTTCACAGTGCCTGTGCTTGCAAATATGTATTCCGTATTTATACAGCATATTAAAACCCAAAACCTACAGTAATGCAACATTAAAGTCAAAAAATGCAAAAGTGAAGGGTTTATGGCATTGTTAGCTTACCCACATTGTGCGTGCTGCATAATGAACCTCACCTTGAAATGCGAGCCATATACCATGCGGCACAGTTCACCTCACCAGGCAAACCTTAAACCTTTTGCATTTTGTGAATTTCATTACCTCAAATTGCAATATTAATAACTGAAATGTGCAGCCAAGAAAATGCTAATTTTTTGCTTTTCCTTTCATTTTTTTCTTTCATCTATTTTTCCTCTCTAATTAAAAAAGTGGGAAAGAAATAAAGAGAAAAAGAGGGGAAGAAGCTGATGAAGTGGAAATTCACAATGTTAGATAATTTTACAGGAGGGGAAACTGAGGCCTAGAGGGAAACCTCACGGTAAGTGTCCCATGGAAAACGCCGTGCTCTTTGGCTGCATTTCCCTTCCATTTCTTTGATGAGGCCCCACATGTGAATGCAAATAGAGGAAAGGCAAAAGACAATTTCTATGAGCAGTTAGAACTACTTTTTTTCCATTGACACTATCTGGTTTACCATCGCTTAGCATAACTCTGACCTCAAGAGGTACAGAACGGCTTTAAATTACTGGCATTCAAAAAAACCCTCATGTTTCAAACAATAAAAGGAATGCATTCTCTTTGATTATATAATTTCCAAGGAAAGAACATATTAACTCACACAGTAGCCAGCATGAACAGAGCCCCAGGAGTCACATGTTATAATCAGCAATATCCCTTTCAACCCAGTGAGCTGGCACCCTTGCAGGGACACTTGCTCCCCATTTCTCATGGAGAAACAGACATGAGTTTGGAGATGGAAAGCCTGGTGACAGCTCTGGCTTTCCCTCAAGCAGCTTGCTGACTGGACAGGCCAGGGTCATCTGGGGAAAGGAACTGGTCAGTGGGATCTCAAGTCAGACTTCTCAATGAATTGGGGAGCAGACTGCCTTGGCACTTGGGGTGCTCACAGAATCAGCAAAAAATGGCACGAATGGATTTTTATTCCAAGAAGTTTGACCATAAAATATGCTTTCGTCTGTTTCTTGGCATCCAGAGACAATACCAACTTGGCAAATGTTGGCCCCACTGAAAAAGAGGAGAGGAAAGAAAAGCAAATGCACGCCCACAACCCCAGAAAGAGATGCTCCTGGATGCAAACATCACCTTCTAGAACTTTCTCAACCAAGTGAACCGAGTGGAACTTTCCAATGGAGCCCGCGTGTCTCACACACCTTGGAGATCTGGGGGTCAAGTTTCTATTTTGTGAAATTGTTCGGACTCTCAGCGAACTATTCTGAAGGCCCTTCTACTTGGCACCTCAGTCGGCCGAGTTGTTTATGGGGAGAGGTGGGAACTGCAAGGCAGTGGTCCAGCTCCTAACCCTGCCCACGGGATGAGAACCAAGTGCTAATGGGGAGTGGAGGGAGGAGAGGAATGCCTCCAAAAGAGTTTTGCTTAGTTAGAGACTCCTTTACATATGACCCTGAAACCCAGTGGGTAGAGTGGAAACAGATTTAATAAGGCAAAAGATGGGGAAAAGAGGAAACACCCAAGGGTGGCAGATCAAAGTCAGGAACTGATGCCCATCAAATAGGAGATGGGAGGAAAAGGGGCTTTCCTTCCTCTATCAATCCCACTCAGAAGTGACTTACCCTTTCTCCATCATTGTATTGCATCAAAAAGGTGCTTACCCCAGCCAACGGCAGCCTGTATTCCCATCTCCCACCTCTCTCCTCAAGTCCCTGCTGTTCTCCTCCTAACAGATGGTAGCACACACGAGCATTTTTTTTTCTTGCTTCTGATGCTAAACATGATTTACAGGCTTGAGTTATTATTTATCATTATTCATTTTCTGTCAGCAGTGCATTGAAGGTTAATAGAAATGCCAGCATGCTCTCTGATTTACTTAGTAAAATATTTGTTCCAAGGTTTAGGTCATATGATTGGTGTCTGAGTGAGTTTCAGGTTTATGCATTATGAAAAGTAAGATGACTTGACCTTCAGCCACCACCACTAGCACCATATATTACTTTAGTGACTGACCTTCAGAGACCTACGATGCGGTAGATGTATTCAACACATGTTAGCCTCCTCCATATTGCTGGCATTGTATACATACCAGCTGAGTTTACGCAATGTAAGCTGAGCCCTGCAGCCCATCTAATGAATGGGAGGCAGCTGAGATGTAAACTCAGGCTAAACCAGATCCCCTCTTAAGATAATAAACTGGCTTTGCAGCCCAGCTGCGCTGAGGCTGTGTGTACACATGGGGTCTCATCTCCTTACATTGTCTCCTCAGCTTCTTGCGGTTTGACAGAGAGAACGAGGCAGACAAAAGGACAACTCTGAAGGAAACTGGTCTTGGATGAGCAATTAGTCAGGGCCCCAAGGGGACAGTGGGCTTGGAGGGACCTGCCATGCTGGTATCATTGTGCTATGGTTGCAGTCTGGTGGTATTACCTGTAATACCTGACAGAGGAGGCAGGTATTACAGCAAAGAAGAAGCAGCATGAGCCTTGGTCTTTAGGATGGTAGGGCCAGGTAGGCAGGAGAGATCTAAATAGCATTACAGTGGTACAGACATAAAAACTACGTCAAAAAAAACCACAGCAGATAATTATTTCTAAAGGGCCAGTTCTGATAGCATAGAGATAATGCATTAGTTATGGTGTAGTGGGTTCAAGGCATATGCCTGGATATAGGAGACATGTGTTTGAGTCCCAGCTCCACTGGGCAAGTTGGCTTAACCAGCTTAAGCCTCAGCTTTTCATCTTTAAAATGAGGATAAGTGTAGCTTCCTCTCGAAGCTGTTGAGAGGGTTAATTGAGGCAATAGAGGCAGTGAGCCTAGCAAAGGGGCTGGTACACTCACCAAGTGTCTGTCAATATCGTTAGTGTTGTGAGTAGGTGGTGAAGAGGCTGCTGAGAACAGCTGGCACATTTTTGGATTTGAAAAGGGACTTGATGTGAAGTTAAAAGGGAAAAAGGAATAATGTAGGTTAGTGGGAAAAAATGGGGTCCTGAAAGATCAGGAGGCCTGCTGGCTGCCAGAAACATGTCATAACCCTGGTGCCAAAAATGAAAATCAGAGTGTCTGAGAGACTACCTTGTTGTCTGTTCCCAAACTGTGCTCCTTCGAAGAGGCTATCAATGTCCCTTTGTCCGTAGTTCACTAAATATCATTTACTCTCAAATGCAAAGAAGCTTCTCTAGGCCCTTAGAAAGTCCTTGAACATTGTTTTAAAATTCAGTGATGAGCTGACAAGGAGCCTTCCCAATCACTCCTCTAATCTGATCTCCTTGTTTCCCCTCCCTGTTGTTGGCACAGTCCTCTACCCCAAGTTTCCCACCTGACAGGTGATACATGTTATGTCTAAGGTCATTTACCTGGATTTAAGTCACCTGTCCTACCTCAACTCTTCATTCCAATGGGAGGGGACAGGTATTTTCTTGAAAATATTGCCTTTAGTTTTAATACTCCCGCGCCCCATCCACTTTTGCTGAAAGTGGCGTGAACTATTTTTCCCACATTATAATACTAAAAGAATAGCCCATTTGGACATGGGTCAGGAAGGCAGCTTAACATCCAATGCAAACCCTCTAACGAGGAACTAAACCGAAGGCAGTTTTGTTCAGAAAAGCGAACATTGGAAATGGATCCGGCAAGTACCCCTACATCAACTCAAAGGAGAAGGTGATATTATTCTTAAAACAGGAAAAATTATCCCTCACTGGGAACATTTCAGTGAACTAATCCAATCCACAAAAAATGGAAGACTTCCCGTTAGTCATTCATTCATCCATTCATTCTAAAGTTTGCTGATAGCGGGGCTGGAGGTGGGGTGCAGGAGAACTGTTTCTACATTCAGGGTATTCACTTGGTCTAGTAGCCAAACTCATCCAGGTCAAACCCATGATATGGGACTCTGTTTTTCATACTGATCATTTATAATAGAAATGCAGAGTCTTGTACTCAACAAGATCAGAGAGGTCTTTTCCCTTTGCCAAAAAGAATTCTGAAGGCCAAATATGTTGCTCTGTAATTGATAGGGGCAGAAACCAGCCTTGAACAAAGATCTCCTGGCTCCTGGGGGTGCTCTTTGCCCCTCTGCACATTTGCCTCTGTTCCAAAAAGCCCTTCTCCAAAACTAACCCCAACAATAAGCTGATGATTGGGCTCCAGATACCCAGACCACAGGGAGAGCCACTTTTCCTCCCCTTGAACAGGGAGGCAATGCCAAGCAACCCATGGTGTGTCAGAGGTGTTGATGGCAAAATATTGCAATGTAATAACAAAGGCAATCTTCAGAGGGATAAGGAAACAAAGCAATTTAAATCTCATTTAAATAATTTTCCCTTCTTCCCCCTATCTTCACCCTAGACTGTTCAATGAGCCTATCTGAATTCTGAGGGCATGTTTCTCCTCCCACAATGGGGGCTGAGTGCTGGAAATGTCCTTTCATTTAATTTCCAGTACTAGCTAAATTATCTGTTGCTACGATCTGTGATTGATTTAGTTTTTATTGCTCTTGGCTGAGACAATCTATAAGGACCCAGCTGATTCCCCCTTTTTGGGTTTTAGGCTTTATTGCTCTCATTTTAATGACAGATATTAAACACAGGGAATTCTCATCTGTATTTTTTCTAGTAGGCTGAGCTGTATGTTGTATATGAATGTGAAATGATACCAAGACCTGGTTCTTCCAAAGTCTCCTTGTCCGACTTGCTCCAAGCACCCTTACCAGGTAACTGGCAATTCTGAAGAACAACACATGTATCTTCAGGCTAATTTCGTTATCATGGTACCAAATACATAGTAAATATCTAATAAATATTTGATGTATAAACAAATAAGAGAAGACTTCATTAACCCTGTAGTGTGTGGATTTTTCCATGAATCTGCCATTCACCTTCATTTCCAAATGCTAACTGAGCACCTACTGTATGCAAGAAAATTATGTTTGGTGTAATTCAAAGAAGTATATGGTCTTGTTTTCCATAAATTTGCAATTTGTTGATAAAAGCCAAGTGTGTACATAAAAAATCAATATTATAAAGTGTGAAGTGGTAATAAATTAGATTGCAAATTTCCTAAGTGTGTAAATGAGTGAGATACTCCCTTGAGTTGAGTGAGGAAAGAGAAAAGAAGTAGGATAAATGATATAAGTTAAATGGAAAAGGGAACCGTTGACACTATATTAGGTCTTTTTCAGCTATAAGAGACAGAAACCCAGTTCAAGTCAATTTATTGGCTCAGATGACTAGCTGGTTTCCGACACTGCTGGGTTACGGGCTTATATGACATCATGAGGAATATAAAATGTCTGTCCATGACAAGACCAGAGGAGAAATCGTCTGTTCTATCTTACATCTACACTCCTTTTTTATAGAGTTTCCAACTAAATACTTGCTCTGTACTCTGCAAACTTGGACACAGTTGATTCAGTATTAAAAATATATAAAATTTCTAAATTTAGTTTTTAAGATGTCTTCTTATGTCTTGAAAATATATGTTCAAATCAGGCTGAAATCCAAGAGCAGCAGCATATAGTCAAGTCAAGTAAGAAGTTGGCAGATAACTGCTTTGAAAGTCCAGAATTTAATTCTGCATTCTATTTGTGAATAATAGGCTCAAAAGGGGGCTTTCCTCCTTCTTTACCGCACATGAGCTGCATTACTCAATGATATCCTAACTCCTGTTCTTGGGAGCTGCTCCTGATGATATTTTCATTTCTTAATAAACTCAACTGTCACTCCAGGGTGTCCATTCAGAGAGCTGACTGTGTTAGAAGAGGAGGAAATTTATTTATGTTTGACTATTATGAGATTATTTATGGATGGTGATGGTGAAAAGGGAAACGTTACCATCTAAAAACATATAATAACCGCACAGAATTGGATTTTTGCCTTGTCAGGAAGCAGAGAAAATATGTAGGTAGTAGTCAACATTTACTTTAATGTAATTATAGGTATACATATTATATCTTAGTCAATACTTATATTTAACATAATTATATGTATAAATATTATTTTATTATATTTTAGATGATACAGAAAGATAACTTTTCATAATGTTTTTGTTGATATTATTTTTCTTGTATGAAGATGTGAATGATGACAAGGCAGCATACTTACCAAATCTATAGATGACACAAAGTTTTGATGAAGGAATCTATATTCAAATCAATATTAAGAATGTTTTTTCCATTAGTTCTCAAAATTCAGAATACATATGACATACAATGTAGGGAAATGGGTTTCAAAATAACAAAAAGGAAATGGAATATTGAGCTCCCCCTGTTCCTACCTTTTCTTTCTATCTTTCCAAAAAGGTAGTTTTAAGTTAGCTAGCAGAAGCCTGAACTTATAGCAGGCCTAACAAGTAGAGGCACTTGAATTGTTTCTGATAAGACTAGTGCTTGGTGATTTGAGATAATTAAATTTAACTTGAAATTTTAGAGGTTGCTCTTTGTTTTCTGTTGAAAAACTTGGCTGACTTCATTTTGATAAAAGAGGCTTTTTGAGTATCTGAAATGTCAAAAGGCTCTAGTTAAATTGTAGCCATTCATTCATTCATTCAACAAATGTTTACTGAGAGGTCTTCATGTTCCATTCACTGTTCCACGAGATAGACAGAGACACACTGACAAACAAAATTGGTAAAAGTTCCTGCCCTTATTGGGCTTATAATCAAGTGGTAGAAGTGACTTTGGAACACAGCAAGAGATACCTATCTTAACCAGCAGGGGAATTAAGTGTGTGTGTGAGGGGATGGGGAACAGACCTGAAAAATGAGGGAAATGAGAGAGGGGGTGGGAGTAGGCTCTGGGGACTTTCTGAATTACACAGGAAATAAAACAAATTGAGGAGTTTAGCACATGTCCAATACTCTACAGCATCTTTGATTCCAGGCCTGGAATTTTCCACCCACCTCTATGCATCTTCAGGAACAGCACAGCCAGCATCTCCACCAAACCCACTTCCTAATCCTCTAGGCAGAGAGAGTCTGAACTTGGCAATGGGGTTGAAATTCCATCTTTCCCCTGGAAGGGCCCTGGGAGCAAAAAGAGCCCAACAAAGGATCCTTTTGTCTCAAATGAATCCAAAACTCAATCAGAGGACCTAGTGCTGTCATTCAATTCAAGCAATGAGGAAACCAATAATCATAGTTTATTGTCTGCCCAGTGTTTTATGTATGTTCTACAGTGTTTTCGAGGGAATTCAAAGTCAGACAATGGCCTGGAATTCCACCAGCTATGATCGTTTTGAACTGTGACTTGAGTAAGAGTGTAAAACATAGACTCTTCTATTGGTATTGTTATCACTATTCTACAATATTACTTTTACTACTACTATAACTACTATTGTGATTGATTACCTTGTTGGATGTTATAAAATTCACCCTATAATCTTACGAAGTAGGTATTTCTATATCCATTATACCAAGAAGAACAAACAAGAAAGAAGAATAAAGAAAGAAAAGAAAATGCAAAACTAAGATCTATTAGTTTGTCCATAATTGTATATATAGCAAGAACGTAGTGGGACTAGAATTTGAATCCCGGTTTGCTTCACTCCAAAACCTATGGCTTATTCAATAGCCCATAACGCGTGTAGGGTGGATAAGAATCTAGCTCCTTGAGAGCTAAGGAAAGCAGAGAAAGAAGAATGGTTGTTCAAGGTCCTGAAGACCAGAAACAACTCGTAGCAGAATAAGGACGATCACAGGGAGCATGGCTCTGGAACCATCTCAGACACTGTCCGAAAGGACTACCCCAGTCCTGAGGCTGCTCGTCTGTCAAATATTCTTGTTGGCTTAACCACAAATCATGCCTGGACCCTCCCAGTGCAAACCAACTTTTGCTTGGGATAGATCACTGTGGGACCATTCTCTCAGTCTGCTGTGGGGATGCATACCTCCAGTGCGGCCAAATTGTCCAATATGTTCACCATTTAAAATACTGTTATAGCTATGTATGGTGTCAGAGGGGTAGCAGGCACGGTGGGGTTATCACTGTGAGGGGCATAAATGTCTAATCGGTATGTTGATTTGTACACCTGAAACTAATTAAAAGACTGATTTAAAAAAAATAAAATATGTGGCCCTACTCTTTCACAAGTCACTGAAATAGCCTAGAAATCCTGATTTTTATGTGTCCAAAGCTCTCTTAAGCTGACTTTTATAGCTAGAAATAGTTGAAATTAATGTATTGGGCTTATTTTTTAATTTGCAAAATACAGCTGATGGAGCAGGGCCCGTCTCCAGTTCAGCTTCCTCACAGCTGTGGCTGCTGACCTTGTAGGAGGGTTGCTTACTGCCTGAGTCAGAATAAGGGCCTCAGGGCTTGACATCCTGAAAAGGGAATTAGTCACACCCAGAAAGCTCCCCTGGGTAGCATGAAAATAACAACAAGGAAGTACTTCATATTTACATACCATTTGACATCAGATCCTCAGGAGCTCCTTGTGAAGAAGACCAGACAGCTTACAGATGAAACAGGGAATAAACAAAGGAAAGGGCAAAGATGTAGGAGCTAGTAGGCCAATGTTTTACCTGAGCTGGCCTGTTTACTCCTCCCACAGCACTGGTGGGTGAAGGTGAGGTATTTCCCCTCTTTTGCAGGTGAGGAAATTCAGATCATTGAAATGATTTGCACAGGGTTAGCACACTGTCACCTGAAAACAGGCTCCCAGCTCGTTTTTATGGGTCCACACTGCCTTTCTCTCCCAGACTACAAGGACCCCATTCCCAACAACCCACAGGGGTGCAGGCTCTGTGCCCTCACCGTGGAGATGTAAAATATGGGTAGACCAGAAAGACCACCATGTTTAGGACCTAGACCCTGTTGAGGAGTTCCCATCCACAAGGCTACAATGTAGTCTCAGCCTGAAGAAAGCCCTCCCCTACCTCTGCAGGGGCATTGTTGGAGCAAATGCGAGAACTGATTCACACCACTTTGTTATCAGGCACAGATCTCTCTCTAAGTCTTGAATTCAGAGTTCCCAGGGTTTCTCATTTAATCACTGCCATCTCTCCTGAGCATGGGAAACTTGGACTTGGGCCTTATTTCTTCTTGGGGGAAATTAATCTCCAATGCAGTACCCTATTTGGGACAAATTAAATTTTGCAATTATAAAGAATGTTGCCATTTATCAAAGTCTTCCTACCATTTTGTCCATCATTTTATCAAACTCTTCCTATGTGCTCAACGCTTTAAATGTGTGTATTTGTTTTATCCTTATAACAACCCTATGAGATAGGTAGTTTTATTTTCTCTTTTTTTAGAAGGGAAAACTGTGGATCTGAATTACCCAGGGCCCTTTAATAAGAAAGTGGCCAGGCTGGGATTCAAACTCAGGCCCTTCTGGGTCTACCCGTATAGGCTTGCATTTGCAGCAGGCTGGTTTCCTTCAGCAGGGCCTCCCTCTGGGGGGTTACAGCTGCAGCCTGGGCATTATTGAACTTGTCTTAGGCACTTGTTCCATTTCTATTTGGGATGGAGGGTGAGGGACATCCCCACAGCTTCAGCTTTTAGAGGGGTGATTTGGGTTTCTAGGACTAGAGTTGTGGTAACCTACCTTCCTACTGCCTGTCACTTGCCAAAGAACCAGGAACTATACCTGTGTTATTGCCATGGAACCCAGGTACCAGGTGATGAGGGATATTGAGAGCATTTCCTGTGTCTCTCCTGAAGTGGAAGGGGAGAGGTGCTGCCTGCATGGTATTGTTTATCATGCTCCACCGGCCCCTCCACCATTCAAACTTAGGGTATGGCACCGTGCGTGCCCAAGGGGAAGGAGCATGAGTGCAGAACACGAGCCCCATAACCTCAGCTGGATCCTTTCCCAAGTGGTCAGCAGAACCCATTCAGCACCAACAGCCAAGCACCAGTCACCTAGTCAAACTCCCCCAAATGCAAAGACCCTTTGTTCTCTTGAAAACTCGTCTTTGTTGGTGAGGTTGCTATTGTGGTCTTGGGAGGCAGGAAAATGCCGACATCTCCAGTTTTTAATATGGTAAATGTCAGTGTTTATGCCTGCGCAGGCTGGCCTAATTATCCCATGTCCTCTAAAATCTTCCACTGTAATTACCACTCACCGCAGTGACACCTACTGCTAAAGGGAGAGCCATCAGCTGCAGGAGCTCAAAGCCAGAGCACACTCAGCAAACTGCAAGCGACACCAACAGCTGTTTCTGGTTTCGAAGCGGTGGGAGCTTCGTGAGCCATTTTCTCTGGTCCCTCCTGAGTGAATGCCACCGTGGTCGAAAAGTTGGAAATGTTTGTCAGGCCCAGAACAAAGCTGTGAATGAATACTACAATAATTTGCTTTCCCACAATCCCCTCAACCAGCCGCGGAAGCAACTGATGGGGTTAGAAAGGAAAAAAAAAAAAGGCTATTAGCACCAGTGGTATCTGGTATGTCGTTGCTATTATGGGTATAATAGCCTTTGTGTTATCTATATATGTACTGTAATGCAGAGAGAACGAACTGAAGAGTTGAGACAGCTCAAGAGAATAGCTTTTAAGCAAAACACTATGCTAAAGAGACTGATAGTCCTTCTTTTAAAAAATGCCCATTAGCACACATGGGCGGTATTGAATTGTGTTTGCAGCGTAGAGGGAATAGTTTGGTCTGGCGTCCATGCATGCAACTATATAAAGGAGGAGGGGAAGAAGAGGAAGAAGAAAGAGAAGGGGGGAAAAAAATCAATACATTCAGTGTAGGCAAAGTCACAGCAACCTTTAAAATAATAAGACAAATCCATTTATTTCACAAATGTCTTCATTTCCAAATGCCATTGTTTGGGGCCCTCTGCTGTCATTGTCCATGACATTTTCGAAAACTTGGCTCTTAATCATTTAGGTGGAGCTGGAGTTCTCCAGCAACAGCCAAGTTAAAAGATTATACATTCACCCCACTGCTCTGGCAGCGAAGATCGACTTTAACAGCCTTGTCCTATGGGGTGAAGGAGGGAGGCTGGCGGCGGGGGAAGAGGTTGGGAGAAAGACAAGGCTTAAATATGGACAGAAAAGCTCAGCTGTATTGCTATATACAATGAAAAGTAATTACAGAGAAAAATGAAAGCTGTTTCTTGCTGTTAGCAGGAAGAATAAGAGAATTCTGTACCTTTTTAAAGCTCTGAGTCCATTTTGATGTAATTGGTTCTGGAATTATTTATGACATTAATTGCTGCGCTATCGACTGCCTGTCAGTGGCTCTGGCAGTTAGTCCATCTTTCTTAGCAGAGACAGCCTGCTCAGCCCAAACTAGACTGACAAGCTAATTATACCCATCTTCCCCTTCAATGACAAATGCTGCTCATCGGAAACCTTTCTAGAAATAAGCTCTCATTCTTTTCCCTTTTTCCTGAGCCAGACATAACGGATATCTCAAGGTGCAGATCGCAGCTAAAACTCAGCTCACAGGGCTATTAGCTCTGAACATCTCACTTGAGCCAAAAAACCTAAGCATCTTATGTTATCAAACTGTATGTCATTCCCTGATGCTAGTTTTCAGGGATGAGCAGGGGCCCGGCCTGTCAGTCAGAGCAGGGCAGAGGGAGCCAAGCCGACTGAATTAGCCAAGCTCTTCTTAACTGTCAACCGCATCTGCCTCAGGTGATGCTGTGGAGGCTGGGGAAATGCCTTCTGTGCTTTGTACAGCTGCTGTAAGGCTCATTCTGGGGAGGTTCACTGCAGGGGCCCAACTTAGGGAGGCAAGGTGTATAGTTTCCCCAGCCACCTTTTCATTCAAATGCCCCTTTGTGATTTACTGTGAAAATTGTTCTGGTGTTTAAGGTTTATTTTGCATGCAAAATTTACCTAAATCCTCAGGATTATTCATTGTCCAGCTGGTGCAAGAACCAAGAACCCTAGGGGAGGAAGATGCTAGTCAAGAACCCCCCAGTCTGCCTGGGAGGATGTCTGAAGCATGTGTTGGCTTACTCAGGAGGAATCTGTGCTTGTTATTTTCAGTGAATGATTTCAGTGGGTCAGAGGAAAGGAGCTTTCCTTTATGAAGTTTCTTCCCCATTAGGAGGAAGGAGATAATTGAATAGCTAAACTGTGGACATTTTACTCTCTCTCTCTCTCCATTTATATATATATATATATATATATATATATATATATATATATATATATATATATATATATATAT
>NW_017731622.1:221669-267910 GCF_001890085.2 Hipposideros armiger | reverse complement strand
ACCCACATAAAATTAACATAAAACTTTAAAAATTGGCTCCTTTAAACCACTCTCTGCCTATAAATTGTGTGGTGCTGAGGGCAGCTTTCTTCAGCCATTTTTTTGTCACCAAGTGTGCAGAGCTGCTGACATAGGTGAATCAGGAGCAAGATTATTATGCAAGTCCCCACCCATCCCTAGGTGACCAAGGGTTCATTTCTGTGCTTCTTCCTCAAAATTGCCAGAAAAAGATGATATTAGGACCTCTCTAAGGACCTTCAGCCGAACCAGTGATCCGCACAAGGGCAGAGAGTCCACTGCTGTGCCCCTGGCTCATGGCACAGAGCCCAGCCCCAAAGAGAGAATTCAGGAACTGTCGGTTGAATGGACAAATTAACTTCAAGCCAAGATCTAGTTTGATTTGGTCTGGCTAAAGTGGAAATTGAGGAATGGCAAGGAGATTGGGGAAGCATTTAGGAAAAGAGTAGCGCCCTGACACTTGGCAAGAAAAATAGACTCTCGGTCAAGCTGTAGGGGAGGGCTGCCTCCTGGGGCCCTCAGCAAGGTGACCTTGACCCAGGTGACTGTTCTCTGCAGGTAAAACTTCTCTCCTAGCTGGGAAAAGGTCCTTTAAAAAAACAAAGTGAACTTGGCAAGCAGTCTCTCCCATATGTAGCTTAGACTTTCAAATAAACATTTTACAACATGACATAGGATGGCTTAAACTTAGCTCTGATGAAGACAGAAATCATCTAGAATTACAACAAAACCATCAGTAATATCTTACAGTTAGTAAACAGATCATAGACTCCAAGGTTCTTTTACATACTTTAAATAATCCCATTTAGAATGGCACAACTACAAGGTAAGCGCCAATATGGGTGGGGACCCAGGTGTCTTTGGTTATCACTGTATTCTCCTCACTTCAGTAAATATTTCTTAATACATATTTGTTGAATAAATCAGTAACATCAAATGGTATGCTAAGGATTAGGAATGTCATATCATTTTCCCAATGTCAGATATTTCATAAATGGCGGAGCAGTTACATTTAGACACAGGTAGCTCAGAATGTTTTCCAGGCATACTCATAGCTCAGCCCCTTGCCATGCCCACAGTGGCAGTAGATTCACCTTCAGCTTCATTGATACAGGCAGTGTTCAAGTTTAAGAATGGAGAAAGTTTTAGATCATAAAGACAAATATAGAAAAACAACTACCACCATGTAGATTGTGTTATAGAAATTAACTCACAAATCCAAAAGAAAACCAGCCCTCATTATAGCTTTGTGTTATATTATGGCTTATCATGCTATAATATGTGGATTGGTATTTTAAGGTCAATGAGTAAATATTTTTTTAAGTTCACTAAAATGCCCAAGTAATACTTCTCTTTCTTAAATTCCTTTGCATTTTCTGTAAAAACAGACTTTGAACCAAAAGTTATCAACCGTGCAGATGATATACATTTGTCTTTCATCTTTAAGAATAATATTATTTAGCACTCATGACTTCTGGAAATCACCCTCTGGATGCTTCAGAAACCCCTCTTGCAGGTAAATCCCATACTGGGCCGTTTAGCAGTCTTTGGGATGGCAGGATAACTGAAATGTTTACATCCAGCCAAGATCAGAAAGGCTGCAGGTACTTAACTCCAGGGAAAGCTCTGTATTCAGTGGTCCTTCTCTTTTTAATTTCTGAATTTAAAGCTGCAGCTGGAGAGCAGAGAAAGATGGGCACCCCCGTTTCCTGTTTGTCGATAAACTCACATCAGCTTGCCTAGCACTCACAGGTATTACCTTCTCTCGGGACAGCTGGCGGAAGGAGTGGTTTGCTCCTTCCTCACCCTGTCCTTTTAGGTGTCCAACATTTTTGAGACACATGTAGAGTGTTTTTCAGGTGAACACCACAAGAGATCTAACAGAAGATGCATTTGTTTTTGACTTCTAATTAATCACGGTAACGTCTCTCTCAACCATTAGACAGTAAAATCAATACCTCAGGCGACTGCACCACCAGTTACTTACACACCAATGCCTGTTATTGGCAAACCGGTGATGTATTTAACCATGTTATACTATAGCATTTTATGATATGTGACCGATGAGACTATGTTGAGAGTGAGCAGAGAGGGCAGTTTTTATTCCTGGAACCAGTAAAAGGGGTTTTCTCTGTAGCCTCTCTCTCACACCAGTCCTTCCCTCTCACACCCAAAGCTAGGGTGATGGTTCATTTTCCAAACTCTGGCTGGCATGAAGCCACTCACTCACCATCAGGGATGGCAGGATCCCAGGATATGAGAAGCATAGGTAGAGCAAGGGTCCTGGATAAAGAGATGGAACAAGAACCTTAAGAAATGTGGGTGTGTCAAGAGCTCTTTCCATCAACAGGTGATGGTGGCCTGGAGCAGGGGGCCCTAGCTAGTCTGCAGCCCTACTCTCCAGCTGAGGGTTGGAAATGGGAGAAGAAGAGAAGGAGGAAAGCGAGGTCCCTCTCTGGAAATGGGATGTGGAGGATATCTGAGGTCTAATTGAGGCGGGAACAAATTTCTGGGGGATTCTCTGTAGGATTTGCATAAGTGGCACCTGCCCTGGTCACTGTGTATATTCTTCCAGGCAAACCCACCGAATCAAGGGCTCCACGGTGGCAGGACGGGGGTGGGGGGTTTCTTTTTGAGGCAATCTATTGCCTCCTACTGACCCAGAGCTAGAGCCCTGAGTACATGATATGTTCCAGAAACTGGCTAGGCAGCCAAGACACTGTGTGGCAGACCAAGAAAGCCTATTAGATAAGCGACTGTCTCATGGTCTGTATATATTTTTGTCAAGTCACTCAAGTCCTGCATCACTACTGCTTTTTATTAGGGTACCCTAAATTTCAATCATGCCAAGTTTCATCTAATTTGTAAGCATTCTGTGAGCAAGACTCTTGAAGTCACGCTGAGTTCTAGGTGACCTGGGATCTGAAGAATACCCTCCAACTAAGGCGAGGAAGAGGCTGGGGAAAGGACAAGACTGAAGGGGCTGAATAAAGGGACCTGCAGGGGCACCAGGGCACCAAGGAGCTACTGTTAACCTTTAGACAGTCATATCCTTCTGATTAATCCTTTACCATAAAGCATTCTCTGACCCTCTCAGGCAGCCCCTTCCACACCCTGGCTATCTGTACTTGAAACCGCCTCTCTCCCACATCACAGTGAGTGATCTGTTTCTTGTCTCTCCCTGAGTAACTGTCAGCCTCCCATGAGTCTTATTTCTCTCCATCCCTGCAGAACTAAGCACCGACTTGGTCCAAAGAGGACATTTAGTCAAGGGTAGTTATTTTGGTGCAGAAATTCAGTCGCAGGCAATACTCAACCATAAGGGTAGATCACCACAAGTTAGACTGAGAGCAAAAGCCTTAAGAAACATTGGATTAGTCTCATTTTCTAGAATACCAGCTGAGGGATGGGCCACACTTCTATAATGCCTATATTTTAAGCAAGATGGTGGAGATAGTAACAACAACAACATCTATCATTATTATGGAAATGAGTGTGTGGCACTGTGTGTGCCTCTCTGAGGCTGGTGTTAATATCTGATCATATTGATAAGAAAACTGACTCTTGGAGGTCAAATAATACACCCAAGGTCTCACAGCATTTGGAGTCAATTTGAGTAGGTCTGACTCTAAAACTGTGCTCCTTCCACTATGCTACATTACCTGCCATATAAAACTCTGAAATGGCATTTCTTCAGTTTCCTCTGACTTATTTTCTCTTTTTCCTCAACACTTGGTTTCTTTCCCAGGCCTCAAGATGTTTACAGCCTTGTGTTCCTGTCATTGGGAAGCTACACTTGGAAAGTCAACATCCACAGAAAAGTACAATTTGGGGACTACTACCTTTTAAGGAATGCTATCAGAATCTATTCTTTTGACACCAAGATGGTGACTCAGTGTAGAAGACAGTACTCTGAAGACTTATATACACAAACCTCCTTCAAGTGGGAAAAAAGCATGATGTGTGTGTTACATATAAGCAATAAACTTCTGCTGACACTGCCTCTAATTGGAAGACCTCAATTAGGTGCCTAAAGTTGTTCCCAGTAACTGTGGGCTCAGTGAGAGACCCCTCTTCCATTCCTTGCTTTATATCCAAACTGATAGTAGCTAAGAGTTTTTATGGTCTATGAGCTTAGTAAATTTCTCATTGAAATATTTTGTTTAAACATGTCTTTGGGTGGGAGGCTGAGTCTGTAATTTGTAGCACGAGGTTGTGGGGAACGGGATGGAATGCCTCTGGCCTCAGTCTTCAGGTCACCTCCCTCTTAATGACATTTTCACATTCTCACTTTGTATTGTCTTGAGCTTTATATAGTCTGTCCCATTTGAATAGAAAGTTTTGTATCAACCACAATATGCAGCCCGATGCATTGCTCAAAGGTTTGTGGGAATGAATCAGGGTTTTGATTAATTACCTGGTGTCGTAGCCTTGATGTCAAATCTCACCCTTAATGTATTACCAAGTGAACATGCATTATGGATTGGAAAACCACTCACCCACACAGGAAGTTGTTTGGCTGACATTTAATTTTACCACTTGTCAGCACCATGATATGAGAGATGAGGCATCTTTTGACAGGATGTGCTCTAAATTCTCTGAGAGATTTGTTGGAGGTGCACCAACCTCTGCAGGGCATCTCACGATTGTTCTTCTAGTCCAGCATTCATGCTTCGAACCCTGTTGGTTTGAGTCCCTCAGTATTAGTCAGCAAAGCCAAAGGTGGCTGTCTTCCATAAAACACAGGCTGGTCAGTTGTGTCTTGGAGTCACATTTTCTTCTGGCAGCCACTTCACCATGGTCTCTTCCTCTGTGGTTCGTGGGGGCATCAGGTGACCTATAATACTTCCCTCCCCTTCCCTTGTCCAGACTACACCCAGACCTGCTTCTCTGACTCAACCATCAATGTCAGTCATGTCTGCTTTCTTGCATTAATGTTTTTTATTTTTGCATTCATTCATTCATTTCAGAAATATTGGTTGAGCCCCTTACTTTGTGCCACACACCCTGTAAGAGGCTATGGATAAAGTGATAAACATGATTGGCATGGTCCTTATATTTATAATTATTAGAGTTTATTTGGGAAGATAGGTAGTAATCAAGTACACACAAATAAATATGTAGTTATAAATCATAATAAATGCTAGGAAGAAAATAAGAGCATACTATAAAGAAAAGAATAACATGGGACCTATTTGAGGGGGTTAGTGGAGAACGCCTGTAGAGTCACTGTTCAGTCAAGGGCCTCATCTTATCCTCCTGCACCTTTGGAGAATGGCCCTTAGCTGAAGAGAGGTACCCCACCCTGGAAAACACACCCTGCCTAGATCTCTCACTTACAGTGACTGGTTCACTTGGGAATACAAAGGCCCAACTCCTTGCCTCAGGGCAGGATGGCTCTGAAGATGGTCCCAACTCCAGAGCCTTCTGTGGGATTGGGTGCAACTGCGTCCAGTTCAGCCATGCCTCTCACTAGTCCTGCTCTCCTCACTCCCTGATAGGACTTGGTCCAGAGGGTTCTCCCCTATAAATGCATGCACGTCTCAGCGTCTTACAGCCTGATTCACCAAGAATCTGACCTATGACGCAGCCCATCCCATGAGGGGCATTTAGCTGAGGCCAGCAGTCGGAAGAATGGAGAGACGTCTCTCTGAGCAGAAGCAGCAGCATGTGCAAAGGCCTAAAAGGAGAAGCACTGGGAAGTAAGACTAGGCCAGATGTGCTACTGCACCTGAGGACCCTCCCTCTCACTGATGTCCCAGCGCCTCCACAGCATGGCCTGGTCTTGCGCATCTGTGTGCCTCTCGATCTACTTCCACCCACAATTGGGGAAGTCTGCCCCTTGCCTCTGAAGCTCTGATTGTGGATTTCTTTCAGCCTGCAGTGCCTTCTTCTTCTCTTACTGACTGCCATCCTCATGACTTTTCTTTAAAAAAAAAAAAATTGGTGAGTTGGGGAAGGGGAACAGTGTTGGGGAATTGGGGAAGGGGAACAGACATGTTGTTGTCCTTCAATCTTAGTTGTGGAGAGCACAGCTAACTCAGCTCCAAGTCCAATCACTATCCAGCTGCCAATTGGCAGCTCAGCTCAAGGTGCCATGTTCAATCTTAGTTGCAGGTGGGCATAGCCCACCATCCCATGTGGGAGTCGAACCAGAAACCTTGTTGTTAGGAGCACATGTTCTCACTAGCTGAGCCATCCCTGCCACCTGTTGGCAGCTCAGCAGCAGCTTAGCTCAGACGCAGCTCATTGGCCCATGTGGGAATCAAACTGGCGACCTGTTGCTCAGAGCTCGCGCTCTTAACCAACTGAGCCACTCGGCTGGCCCCCTCATGACTTTGTTTAAAAATTTGACTCCAAGCTTATCATTCAATTCTTTCAACGTCTATAATTTAGTGCTTAATTATTAATGATTCTGCTTTGTTTATTTGGGTTTTTAAGAATATTTACTTGTGTAACCCTTATAGTCCTAATGATACCTAAAGATGCTCATGGAAAGAACTGTTTGGGAACTTCCACAGAACCCTCTTTTGCCTAGATAGAGGGGAGAGAGAGAGAGAGAGAGAGAGAGAGAGAGAGAGAGATAAAGTAGGGTGCCGGTGAGGGTTCTTAGTTCAAGAAGAACAGAAACTTATTAGAGGCTGCTAAGTGACTCACAGAACATCTGGGAGAGCCAGAGAGCCAGGTTGGGGGCTATTCAGGGAAACACAGCCTCCTTTATCTTCGGCTGTGGGGACATCACTGCCACTTCACCCAGACTGTGTAGCTTACATACAGCCCTGAGTCAGCACATGTCACCAGAGTCTCAGCCACTGTTGTCCCTGGGACATCTCTCACCACACCCCCTCAGAGGACAGTCTGCCTGACATATCTGAGCACTCAATCCCTAGCTTCTCACACAGGGACATCTGATCAGAGGGGCCTAGGTTACCTGTGCCACCAAAGAAACTGGCCGACCAAGTTTCTGGCATCTACTACAGTGTGGTGTGAATTTATAGGTGAAAGAATTGGAAGCTTAGAAAAGGTATTCAAATGTGGTGAACAGCCAAAAACAATGAGCAATGAGCACTACACATGGATGAGGGTGTGTGAGCTGGAGATAGAGCCTCTAGTATCTCGGGGTCGTCACCCACCGCTCTCTCCCTCTTCACAGCCAATCCCTAAGAAAGACCTCCGATTTACTTCTTAATCATCTCTCAAAACCTCTGTCTCCCTTGCCATCATCTTTGTTCAGGGATCAGCAAATTTTGGGCTGCAGGCCAACCACAGCGCACCTTGATTTTTTTGTAAATCAAGTATTGGACCATAGCCACGCCCATTCTCTATGATTGTCTATGGCCATTTTGAGTAGAGTAGTTTTGCTAGAGACCATATGGCTGACAAAGCCTAAAATATTTACTAACTGACCCTTTAAAGAAGAGGTTACCTGACGCGTGCCCTAGTCTAAGCCAACACCATCTTTTACTGGACTTCTGTAAGAACTTCTTTAAAAACCCCCCAAAACCCACATATCGTATCAGTGCCTATAATCTGATGTTGCCCCAGAGCCAGAGTACTCATTGTGAAACATAAATACAATCATGTAGATCCAAGACAAAATCACTCAATAAAGTCCCATTATACTTAATATAAAGAGCAACATCCTCAAAATGGCAATAGGACCACTCAAAGTTTAACTTGTGTCTACGTGCATGATGGGACAATAATATTGAATGCAAGGCACCAGTGGACATGGTAGAGAATGTGACACTTATTTGATGATCAGGATGAGAGGTGATGTTCTGACAAAGCGTGAGATGAGAGATTGCCCCCCAATACCAGATACAGGGTGGGGGGAGCTCCCACTTTTCCCAAGTCCCTGTCAGCACACACAGCTGCTATGGATAACACCCTATGAAATGAAGAGTCAGCCAGCTATAAGAAGCCTGCTTTTGCCATTCTGTCCTGTTTTTAAAAACTACCTTCCTGCCTCTCCCTCCCCCAAACCACTGTTTGATGTGAAGTCTCTGACTGTGGCCCTGCTTGCTCATGGGGTGCAAGTGACAAAGCCTTACATCTCAGCATGATCCCCTTTACTGCAGGACTATATAAATTATTGGTTAATTTTCCAGGTATGTGAACTCCAGCAGGCCCACACTTCAAGCAGGCATAAGGTCCCTTCCTGAAAGATACCCTCTGATCTAAGATTAAATATTCTCATAGTAACATTTCAGAAGATTTAGATTTTTAGTTTAGTTGGTTGGTTCGGAGTTTTTATTTATTTATTTAATCAAAGATTTTATTGGGGAATTGGGGGAGAGGAACAGTGTTGGGGAATTGGGGAAGGGGACCAGCCAAGTTGTTGTTCTTCAATCTTCATTGTGGAGGGTGTCAGTCACCATCTGGTTTCCTGTCAGCAGCTCGTGTCCTCAAAACTCAAGGTGCTGTGTTCAGTCTTAGTTGTGGTGGGTGTAGCCACCATCCCATGTGGGAGTTGAACCTGGCAGCCTTGTTGTTAAAAGCACCTGTCCTATCCACTGAGACATCCGGGCGGCAGCTCAGCTCAAGGTGCCGAGTTCAGTCTTAGTTGCAGGTGGGCATAGCCCACCACTGAATAGGCAATCTTGTTGTTACACCAGCTGAGCCATCCTGCCACCTGTTGGCAGCTCAGAGACAGCTCAGCTCAGGCGCAGTCACTGACCCATGTGAGAATCGAACCGGCAGCCCTGTTGCTCAGAGCTCGCACTCTTAAGCAAACTCTTAACCAACTGAATCACTCAGCCGGCTGGTTCGGAGTTTTTCACGTTGTTTTATTTAGCTTCCTAAACATCTATTTTATTATGGGTAGTATACAATTATTACTTGAACTACATAAGGGGAAAGTACATTATCAAGCAAATGAATCACTTTATTTATCAGGTAACTAATTTGCCAATTTTTGTGAGTATATTTTACTGGTCCCTTTTGAGGACCAGTAATAGACTTACAATGTCTCAGAGATTAGTAAGTTCTAATAATTGCAATACTAACTTTTTATTTTATAAAACCTCCAGTTGTTACCACAGGGCAACTAGGTATCCTTCCTTTTAGGCTAACCATTCTATTTTTTATTATTATTTTTCTTTACCACTCTATTATTTTTAACACTCTTCCCAGGAATGACTGAAGATATTATTACTTTGTGCTAACATTAAGGTATTTTCTCCTGCCTCAAATGTATAATGAGTTCTCCTGGATATCTATCATCTATCTATTTATCATCTATCTATCTATCTATCTATCTATCTATCTATGTATCTATCTATCTATCTATCTATCTATCTATCTACCTATCTATCTATCTATCTATCTATCTATCTATCTATCTATGTATCTATCTATCTATCTATCTATCTATCTATCATCTATCTAGCTATTTATCTCATCTATCTATTTATCATCTATCATTATCTATCTGCCTACTTGTTTGAGGTACAATATTGGAAACCAAAATTGGTTCTAGGACTATATGAGGTCTATAGGACTATATTGTCACCTGTTAGCATGGTGACAATAGACACATTCCTTTATGTTTAGAAATTTGAAATAATTTTTGTTTTTATCCATCATGGCCTATTCTAGTCATGGCCCCTCCAAGGTAGCAACTATTAAGAGAGCTGACATGTTGTGTCTCTTCTGTTATTCTTATGAGGAAACCATTTATATTGGATTAGGGCTCACTCAACACATTTTTTTGGAGAGATACATAATAGTCAGTTTTAAAGCTCTGTAGATAGCTGCATACCTAGTTAAGATCGTTGTGCCCATGCTAATATTCTCTTCTGGGTTGCAGACTGTATTGAGTCCAGACCAAGGATACAGGAAGGGAAAAAAATTATAAACTCACGGCTAGTTCAGCAGTATTTTGAATGCTGGTCTTCTACCACAGTCTACCTGTTAGCATTACTCAAATAGTTCCTAGGATTGATAGTGGCATTCAGTGGAAGTGACAGGGTGGAGTGTGTTTATTCCATACAACTTGGAAATGGTACCTGTATATACAGACTTTTTATTGTTTTTCTTTCTCTTCTTTAGAGTGTCTATTTCTCTGTGGATATTCTCTATCTGTCCACTTATTAATACACATTTTCCTTTAACACCTTGAACATATTTTATTTTGACCATATTTATAATCACAACTTTGATGCCTCTGTCTGCTAAGTCCACATATGGGCCCACTTGGTATCACTTTCTATTGTCTGCTATTTTTTTTCCATATGGGGTCATACTTTTCTCTTTCTTTGCATGTCTAGTAACCTTGCTTACCAACAAGATATTGTAGATCAAACATTGAGATGAGAGTCTGAAATTGATTTTATTTTTCTAAATATCAACAATTTCACTTGTTTTCTTGTCGTTTTGTTTGTGTCCTAGAATGCAGTTAACTTATCTGAACACAATTTGCAAAATTTCCTTCTTCCTATCCCCCCTAGAGTATAGCAGCAGATGTCAGTGTCGAGGTTTTAGCTTCAAGTTGTTGCTTTTAGCCTGGCCAGTAGAGGAGTGGGGTGTGAATCATCCCTTTACCTGTCTAGTATAATGCCTCTACAACCAGCAATTTGGGGAGAGTTTATACTCAGAGGTTTTGGGGCTCATGTTTCATACTTCTGAGCTCCCCCTACCCTCAAGATGCCAGTTACTCTGCCAGCCCTGAGTTCTCTTCTTTGATGCCTCTGGTCAGTTAAGTTTCCCCCTTTTTCCTGCCTGAGATATACGCGGGTTGGGGAAGAGGCTCAGGCAAAGAGGCAGCAAGCTGACAAGTCTTAACAGGAAGAAATTTATCTTTCAAGATTAGACTTTCTTCTCTAGTTTCTGCCTGCTTTTTCAAAAGACTCCCTGGATTCTCCGAAATGTATGTATTATTTTGTGATCAGTCAGCGATTTGGGCAAGATTTTGGATCTCAGCTCTTCGGTGGCTCTCTCATTTCCCAGTTTACTGCTTTAATGTCTACCTGCTCTGCAGCTGCGAATTCTGTCACCTGCCATATGAGGCTGCGGATTCCCCTCTTCAGACTTGGGGATGGGATGATGGGAGCACCCCAAGGCATGCAAGTCACAGTGCTTACCTACTGCTGTGGTCTATCAGGAGCAAACTCAGCATTCTTATGACACTTGTCAATTTCCCTTCCCGTCAAATAATTCTTGTCAATCATTTTGCTTAGTTTTTATGATTGTCCTCGCCCTGCCTCTTCATGTTACTGTTCCTATAAGTTGGCCTACTTTTCACCCTTGCACAGGTATAACATTGTTTTAATTACTGAAGCTTTATTTTAAAAACTTTATCATAACATAAAGCTTTGTTTTTCTGGTTCAAGAATCTCTGGGCTCTCCTTGCCCTTTCCATGCCATATAATAACCGAAACAAGGTTTTTCATTTCAATGAAAAAAAATGCTGATGGGATTTTACTGGGATTATGCTAAATTGATAGATCAATTTGGAGAGAACTGTCCTCATTACAATACTACATTTTCCAATACATGAAAAGGGTATATCCTTCTTTTTATTTACACCTATTTAAATTTCTCTCAATACTTCTTCATACTTTTCAGTATAGAGGTCTTGCACGCCACTCATTATATTTATTCTTCAGAATTTGATGTTTTACGATGCTGTTTTAAATTATATTTTAAAAATTGCATTTTCTAAATGCTTGCTGCTGGTTATAGTAATATAATTTATATTTGATACTTGTATTCTTGCAAAAATTCACTTACCAATACGATTTTTTTTGGGTGTAGATGGTTTTTGAATTTTCTACAAAAACAACATCATCTGCAAATAATACAATTTTATTTTTTAATTTCCAAACTTTTTATAGATTTTATTTCATTTACTTCTCTTATTCAATTGGCTAAAGCTTTGCTTACAGGGCTAAACAGCAGTAGTGATAGCTGGCATCTGAATGGAGAAGCTTTCAACATTTTACCATAAATTAAAATTAGATTAGCTGTAAATTTTTGTTAGATGCTTTAATTAAGGAATTTCCCTACCAATTATTGGATTGATTTTTGAATGTTGAACCAAACTTGTATTCCTTGCATAAACCCAACTTGGTTGTGATATGTTTCTTTATATCTTTAGATTTCATTTACTAATGTTTTGTTTAGAGTTTGCATCTTCCTTATTAGTGAGATTGACCTGTAATTTTCCTTTCTTGTAATGTCCTTGTTATGTATTTGTGTCAAGAATATGCTTGCCACATAAAATAAGTTGGGAAACATACCCACTTTTTCTCTTCTCTTGAAAAGTTTATGTAAAATTGTTATAGATTCTATTGTCCATGTGAATAGGAAGAATTCACCATTGAAGACATCTGGGCTTAAAGATTTCACTAGGAGAAGATTTTAATTATAAATTCAATTTCTTTATTAGATGTGTGAATAATCAGGCTTTCTCTTTCTTCTCATGTCAGTTTTAGTTGCTTTAAAAAAAAATTGAGGACCAGCCGAGTGGCGCGATGGTTAAGAACTGGCTTGCGACGCCAGAGGGCCCCGGTTTGGATCCCACATATGAGGGCCAGTGACAACGTCCTCTACAACTAGACTGAAGAACAAAAGGATAGCAACTTGTCTGTTCCCCTTCCCCCAATTCCCCAGCACTGTTCCCATACCCCAATTCCCCAATAAAAAAATATTTTAAAAAAAATTTGAATGTTTCATCTAGTTTTACAAATTTATTGGGTTAATTTGTTCATGATACCCTCCTTCTGTCTATAGGATCTATATTTTTACCCACTTACTCATTCTTGATATTCGTAATTTGTGCCTTTTCTTTTTTTTCTTGATCAGTCTTAATAGGGGTTTATCAAGAAAAAGAGAAAACATAAGTTACAAATATGGAATAAAAAATGAATGACTAATGCAGCTCTGGATATTAATATACATGTCTTTATGTGGACATACATTTTCATTTCTCTTGGGTAGATTACTAGGAGTAGAAATACTGGATCATATAGTAAATTTGCCTTCAACTTTTTAAGAAAGTACCAAACTGTTTTCCAAAGTTTCCATATTATTTTACACTCTCATTAGCAATGCATAAGTGTTCAAGTTTCTCCATATTCTCACCAATACTTGATATAGTCTTTCTCTTTGACTATAACCATTCTAGTGGGTGTGTAGTAATAGCTCATTGTGATTTTATTTGCATTTCTCTAATAATTAATGATGTTAAACACATTTTTTTTTGCTTCTTAGCCATTTTTATATATTCTTTGATAAAATGACTATTCAAACATTTCACCTTTTTAATTGCATTTTTTGTCTTATTATTGAGTTATAGGAGTTATTTATATATTCTAAATATGTGGCATTAAAAATCCAGGCTGTTTTAAGTTTGCTCTGGGTTTTACTATCCTCTAGTCTGTTTTAATTGAGTCTTGTATTTCATATGTGCAGCCTGAGGGTAAGCCAGGAGTGTGAGAAGAGCTTAGAGGCTCTGTCTCCACTAAGCATGTGTACAGACTCAGCCAGGAATGTGCTCGCCCCAATCAGAACTAGAACCTCAGGCTACTCAAGTGGAGCCATTGGCCTTTCCATGTGTTTGTCTCAGAGAAGTCACTTCCACTGAATATGGGTGTTACCTATTGGCCCAATTGGAGTGAGTTACCTTCAACTTCCTCAGAGAAGCTGTTGGTCCTTCCACACCTTGGTCAAACCTCCACATCACTCATTGGAGGAGAAGGTAATGGGGGACGACCCAGTCCTAGGCATGAATGTTATAGACACCCCTTGTTCTTACCCTAAGTTCAGCAGTTTATCACAAACTATTATATGATTATAGTAGAATTCCAGAATAATGACATGACATTTTGTTGGTCAATTTTGTCTAGCTTTAGAATTACTTTTTGGTGAGAGGATTTGGTGATTTCACTTGGCCATAGCCAAAAAGCCCCAATCTTAATATCTTTGATTTGCACTTTCTTCATTTTAATACATGCATTTAATTCTACATATTTCCTCCTAAGAACAGTTTAAACTGCATTGCATAAGTTTTGATATGTTTTATATCATAATAATTCAGTTTAAAATGTTTTTAAATTTCCATATTGATTATTTCTTTGTCTCATGGGTCATTTATAACTGTATTGCTTATATATATATTATGGGGAGTTTCTAATAATCATTCATTATTGATTACTGCTATCATTAAACCACTTTAAAATAACATACTCTAAATCAGTCATGATCCCACCCCCAAAGGGCATTTGGCAAAGTCTGGAGACATTTGTTGTTGCCAAGTACACAACTGTGGGAGGGGAGCTGATACTGGTATCCAATGGATACAGGCCAAGGATGCGGTTAAGCATATAAGAATGCATAGCCAACTTCTCACAACAAAACAATTATCTAGCCCAAAATGTCAATAGTGTCAAGGATGAGAAACCTTGAATTTTGCTGAGACTCACAAAGTCTATCTTGTCACAAATTTTGGTAAATGTTCCATTTCTACTTAAACAGAATGTTGATTTTGTCACTGTTTGATTCAGTGTTCTCTATGAGATTCATGTTTGTTAATTATGTTGTTAATGGGTTCTATAGTCTTAATAATTTTTTTGTGTGCTTGTTCTACCAGTTACTAAGAGAGGTATGCTAATTTCTCCCATTTTACTTATGGATTTACTTATTTATCTTTTTAGTTTTTTAAATTATTGCTTTATATATTTTGAAGTAATCTTTAGGTTTACATATAAATTTTTCTATTTTCCTTGCTGATATACATTTTGTCATTATGAAATTATCTTTATTAAAGTTTCATGCCTTATCTGATATCACACTAAGTTTCTTATGGTTAATGTTTCTATATCTTTTTTCCACCCTTTAATTTTCAAACTCTTTACAAATTGCTTACATTGTCTCTTGTAAGCATAATACATTTAGGATTTTTTTTTTATCCAGTCTTGCACTATTTATTTTTTTATTGAAATGTTCAAGTAATTTGCATTTCATATTAATACTAATATGTTTGAGTTTATATCCCCCATCTTACTGTTTTATATTTATCTCCTACTTTTGGTTCCTTTTTCTCTCCTTCAGAGTTTTAATTAATCAAATATTTTTATTATTCTTTCCTCTTTATTTTCTTGTTTATTACAAAGGATGGGTTTTTTTGTTTGGTTGTTTGTTTGGGGTTTTTTTTATTTGTTTGTTTGTTTGCTTCTATTCCTTTAGTGTTTATCCTAGATATTACAAAATACATTCTTGGGTTATTAGGATCTAATATAAGTTGGCACTTACCTCTTCCCAGATAACTTTAAGAGTTTCAAATACTTAACCCCCATTTATTCTTTAGTATCTTTGGTGGGTTTTTTTTTTGTGTGTTGTTATCATACATTTTAAGTTTGTGTATATAATATTTTAAACCACACAAGGCATCATTTTGAACAGTCAATATGCCTTTGTAGTTGCCACGTATTTACCTTTCCCATTGTGCTCTTCCTTCCTTCCTGCATATCCTTGATTCTGTCAGATAAAGTTCCTTCTACACAAATTCTCTTTAGTATTTATTTAGCCAAGACGTGCAGGCAAAAAATTCTGTCTTTGGTTGTTTGGAAATTGTCTTTATTTTTGTCTTCACTTCTGAAGGATATTTTTGCTGGGTATAGAATCATAAAGTGGTAGTTGTTTTATTTCAGCACTTTAAATGTATCAATCTGTTGTCCCCAACTGTTATAGTTTCTTTTGGGACCTCAGCTGTTTGTCCTACTATTGTTCCTTTTAAAGGTGGGGTGTCTTTATATTTGTTGCTTTCAAGCCCAGAAGTGAGTTCAGGGTGTTTTGGGCATAAATTCTAATGTATTTGATAATCAGAACATGGTGTAGGTGGGAGTACGTAGGCTTAAGGTGGGTAACTC
This sequence comes from Hipposideros armiger, assembly GCF_001890085.2. Taxonomy (NCBI): domain Eukaryota; kingdom Metazoa; phylum Chordata; class Mammalia; order Chiroptera; family Hipposideridae; genus Hipposideros; species Hipposideros armiger. The sequence continues at coordinate 252,020 of NW_017731622.1, read as the reverse complement.
CTCTTGGCTCTTGTATAGTTTTTATCCCGCAGGGAGGGGCAGTGTCTTAGTCAGCTTGAGCTACTATAACAAAATATCATAGACTGAGCAGCTTAGAACAACAGAAACTTATGTCTCACAGTTTTGTAGGCTGGCAAATCCAAGATCAAGGTGCTAGCAGATTAAGTTGCTGGTGAGAGTCTTCTTCCTGGCTTGTCGAGGGCTGCCTTCCTCTCTGCTCTCACAAGGTAGAGAGAGAAAGAGAGCTCTGGTCTCTCTCCCTGTTCTTATAAGGACACTAATTCCTCCATAGCAGCCCCACACTCACTCATGACCTCATGTAAACCTAATTACTTTCCAGAGATCCTATCTCCAAATACCACCACATTGGGGGATTAAGACTTTAACATATGAATTTGGGGGAAACATAAACATTCAGTCAATGACAGGCACAGTTCAAGGGTCAGAGCACAGCCCTTAAAGAGGGACAAAGAACACAATAAAAATTGAGCAGCGAAGTGGGAAAAGATGAGAGGTAGAAATCTATACTGATTTTTTCATCTTTAAAAGCTAGAAATCAAAGGATCCCCTTTAAAGTTCACAAACCAAGTACAGACTATCCTTCACAATGTATATTTCTGTTACATGAATTAGGTCAAGCATGATTTAAAATTGGTAGATGCTGGTATATGGTGGAAGTTATTGATTCATATGTGCAGCATGTTAATATTTCAAACCACACAGGAATAAAACCTGAATGTAGCAAGCTGCACAGGAGTACAGGACTGCCCACAGTGCCCAGTGCTCTACATTTTCCTTTTTGGCTCACTTTGTCCACGTGCACTATCTCGGAGGGGCGACTGCTCGTCTTTCCCCAATCATCGTGCATTTTGCCCTTCTTTCCAGAAATAGGCAGATGCAACATTTGCTTATGCCTCCTTCCTCCTTCCTCCTTCCTCCTTCACTGTTACTTTTATATTTATTGTTTATTCCTTTATTTGTTAGAAATTTAACATTATTAATTGATTGATTATTGGACAAGTGCTTTTGTTGATTATAACAATTTTTTTTTAAATTGGGGAATTGGGGGAGGGGAACAGACAAGTTGTTGTCCTTTTTATCTTCAGTCTAGTTGTGGAGGACGTTGCTTCACTGGCCCAAGTTGGCACCGTCATTACGCTCTTCCCGGGCGAGGCAGATCAGTCGCCGGCTTCTGGACAGCCGCTCACTGCGGCTGCTGGCCGCTCACGCTGGCTGCTGGCTACATATGGTAGCCCATGGCAACCCACTGCCACAGGGGCTGCAGCCTACGCCGTCGCCGGCGACTCATGGCAGCCCAGCTCCAGGTTGAGCTGTTGTTCAGCATCTTAGCTGTAGAGGGCAGTGTCACTGGCCCTCACATGTGGGATCCGAACCAGGGCCCTCTGGCGTCCCAAGCCAGTTCTTAACCATCGCGCCACTCGGCCCACCCTGGTTATAACTATTTTTGGTCTGATAATAAAGTTTTATAGATTTTGAATAGTTTGATATTAACCCTATTTTCCCCTGAAGCCTCTTATTTAGGAGACAATTTTGCAGAAGTGAGATATTTTTTCAGTATACACACACATGAAACTTTAGTAACAACACTAAGGAGGATAAATAATTGAATAAAATAAAATAGCAAAAAAGGAGAAAGAGAAAGATAAAATAAGTTGACATATTTGTTACCCATTTTAGGACACCATATCAGTCAGGGTTCCTTCCACCAGAGAAACAGAACCAGTTATTATACATAAAGAGATTTACAGTAGAGAATTTGCTTATGTGATATGTGACTGTGGAGCTGGTTAGGCAAGTCTAAAATCTGTAGTGTGGGCTATCAGGAAGAACAGGCTGAAAACTCTTGGGTAGGAGTTGATGCTGCAGTCTCCAGGTGGAATTTCTTCTTCTTCAGGAAAACCTCAGGTTTCTTGCTCTTAAGACCTTACAACTGATTGGATGAGGCCTACCCAGATTATTAAGAATAATACCTTACTTAAAATCAACCGACTATAGATATCACAATTGCTAAATACTTTCACAGCAACCTAGACTAGTGTTTGATGGACTAACAGGGTACTATAGCCTAGCCAAGTTGACACATAAAGCAGACCATCACAGAAACTAATAGATAATTCCTAAAAAGAGCTGATTAAGCGTACAGTATATAGTTATAGATGTGAAAGTATCCTCTAGCAGTAGTACAAGTCTTCCCAAATATCAAAAGAAATACAAAATGAAAAAGCAGACAAAAGAATGCATATTGAAAAATGTTAAGTGACACAAACAAAAAAGTACACCATAGAATAATATAAACTAAAAGCACTTGTATATCAATATTTTTAAATGAACTAAATCTATCTCTTAAGACATAAAGAATTTCAGCTTGAATTAAAAAACAAAGTCCAGGTATATTCACTCTAAAAGTCTTTCAACTTTGCTAATTGTTAGAAAATTTTTATAATAAAATGCTTTTACATAAATATGAATAGAGAAAAATAAAAGCAAAATACAACTCTATGCTCTGTATAGGAGACCTATCTAAAACAAAATGACTAAGGATACAGAAAGAAGAAAGAAAGAAAGAAAGGGAAAGAGTAAATATAAACAAGATGAAAAAAAAAAAGAATAGATGAAGAACCATAATCATATATAACATAGAATTCAGCCAAAAATTCTTAAAACAAAGACAAGCACTTTATCAGGCTAAAGAGTCCAATATACAGTAAGTATATATGTATTCAATAATACAACATTCATATGAGAGCTACATGGATGAAAAAAGCAGGATGTAGAATCTAAATTCAGTATGATAGCATTTAAATGTATCTGAAACAGTCTGCAAAATATTATACTCTATATTTCTTGGATTCATACATATGTAAGAATGCCATAAAAGCATATATGGGAATTATAAACAACAAATTAAGGACAGTAGATTCCTCTGTGGAAGAGTATTGGGAAACAGCATGTGGGAGGGGCGCCTAAGACGGTGTTCAGGAGTTTGTAGGTTTTATTTTATAGGATACAAATATTCAAAGGAAATAAATCAAAATGTGAAAATTTGCTGAATTTGAGTGTTGAATACACATCACACTTGTGTATTTTTCTCTATTCTTGAAATACATTTTGCCATAAAATATACACACAACTAAATAATGATAAGAGTGAAAAAAAAGGGAAAAGGGATGTATGATTTCTATAATAGACAATGGACTATGCCTATTAACATTGTAGAAAAAACAAGACTTCAGAACGTAACCAGGAGTTAAGTTGTTATTCAAGTAGAGGAGAAATGTGAAGACATTTTCAAATGTGACAGAACTTGAGCACACAGCATCCCTAGTCCTTTATCTCTTTTTTGGGAGTGGGGTGGAAATGAAACCACCCAATGACGAAATCTGGCCTAATGAAAAAGAATGGCAACCATGTAGTAAAGAGAGCATGCAGTATTTAATGTCAGAAGCCATAGCTAAATGTCTAAATCTTGCTGACAGGATAAAACTATGATCTCGGCATGCAAAGAGCTCAGAGAGTGCAGCACTGAAGTTCTTTCTTGAGAAAAGGACTCTATGATCAAATCTAAGCAAGCACGAAGAATTAGAACAAAACACACAGAAATGGAGAAGTTCCACAGAAATGACTGGTGGTGAGCAGTAAACTAATTCAAGTAGAAAACTAAGATAATTCTATCCTGGACATTATGATTACAAAATGTAATAGTTGTAATTCCTGGCAAGGAAATTTGGGAGACGGGGGTAGGGGTCTTGACAGGAAGTATAAAAGGGCCAACTACTTGTCACCCTCAGTGTGAACTCAGTCACTATTGATTAAGATGGAAGTGAGATTTTCAAAAGTATAATCTGTTAAAGTTGGAAATTCATATTTTTAAAGTTGGAATCTGTTAAAGTTGGAAATTCATATTTTTATAACCTTAGATAATTTAGATATTTATATATGTATTTTGTGGTAAAGAAATAGCTGAAGTTAAGCAGTTCCCTTAATTTTCATTGTTTTTCTTTTTTCCCATTAAAATCAAATAAAAATAAATTTAATGTTTTTATTTAAGTAACATGGATAGCATAATCCTGTTTTAGTGAGATTTTTTTATCCACCCATCCATGCGCATCAAGAGCAATCTAGAAGAATGTCATCTAATTTTGAACTAATTTTGTCATCACATTAATTTTGTCATCTAATGTGAGCTATTTATGGGCAGTATGATTTTAGATATTATTTTTAATTTTTTGTTTTGGTTGTGTTTTTCTTTCTTCTTTCTTCTTTGCCATATTGTTTGAAAAGTTCACAAGGAACATGCATAATTAAAAAAAACTGTGAAAGCATTGTTTTAAAATCAAAATGGGGGAACAGATGTAGGAGGTTTTGTGTAAGAAAACTGACAGGTCTGGATGACTGACAATGGAGATCAAAGGAAGAGGAAAATTTAGAATCCTGCTGAGATTTCCAGGCTGTGCCACCAGGAGAATGAAAAAACCACAGAGTAGGGAACTCAGCAGAGAGCACAATTGATGGGAGAAACAGATTCCTTCAGCCTATGTGTTTCAAGCGTTATTATCAGTATGGAGATGCAAGGTTAGTGCTTGAGACAGAACCGATTAGGAAGACATATTTAGGAGTAAACGCCGTGGAAAGGTGAGTGGAATCATGGAAAAGAATGAGATTCTGGGAGTGGTGTGTGCATGGGTGGCAGGGGTGGGTGCTCACATTAGCTGACAACATCATTGCCTTCAGGCAGGACCCCTGAAAGGAGATACTCTGTGAAAAGGGTCATCTCCAGTCACCAAGCACAAAACCAGAGCAGGAAGTGGCTGAAGTTAAGATGTACCAGCACGTGTGGCCCATCCTTACTTTGACACTCACAGTGCAGATTGCAATTACAGTATTTACTCTGGGCTCCTGCCATTCTCAGATTTCAGGCTCTCCTTGGGTCAATGTGACTCCTGAATTCTCTTTCCACTTCAGCATTGATGGTTGGCATTTAGAGAGGGAAACAGTCACGCCACAGTTGATTTATCACCCTGCCTGAGGATCCAAAAAAATTTTCAGACTTGGAGCGTCTATGTGCCACTGACTTTTTATCAAATATTATTTGTTGGAGTTTTAAAATAAATGCACTTATAAAGTCCTTAGGTTATTTGATAATGCTTAACTATAAGCCAATGTCTTGCATTAAGAACTATTAAATAAATACATTCCCTATTAAGTGGGCTGGAAGGCCAGGCTAAAGATTAGACACACATCTGCTGTCATCCATCATGCCTTAATGCCAGTTAACCATCACTTACGGGCTGCAGTTAACCAAGCTGGGCTTTCCCACCAGGTGATCTTGGTTACCACCTGTTACTTTGGCTGGGTGAGAGGCCTAGCTATGGATTTTTATTTAGCAGAAATATTTGACTTTGGCAGACTGTTAAAAGAAGCAATATTTCAAAATAATGCCACAAAGCAATATTTATGAAACTATTTGCACAGCGTAACTGAGAAGCTAGCTCTCCTCTCGCAGTATAAATCACTCTCCAGCCGGGTCAGAAGAGGTTTGCCAAATACGTAGATCCTACAGGATCTGCTGCAGAGATCATTATATTAACAGAATTAGGGTCAGTAGAAGGTGCTGGTGTAGAAAAATGCAGCACAAAAATTAAATGCAGAAATGTGAGAAAGAACTGGAAGGCTGAAACCCTGGACTCGGAGGACAATGCAGAGAACAAAAGAAGGAGAGTAAGAAAACCCACACCAAACTAGTGTGACCAGCCCTGCGTTCTCCTCCACCCTCTCCAGCTGGAGCACACCCATTTTTGGTGACTGATCCTATGTTATTACGGCTTGGCAACATCACTTGGTCAGGAAAGGATGTTTTTAAGTTTTCTGAACACTTCCCGCTGGCCCTGTCCATTTGTTGTTACCATTCTGGAGTCCAGGCATGACAAAGATTGGAATTGACATACACCAAACTCTGCATGTCCTGGAGCCAGCCTCAACGGCTCTGCCACTGTCACGTCCAGCTCCATCACTCCTGGACGCGCAGTGCCTGCGCCCATGACACCTGTCAGAAACTTTCAAGTGTCTGCTCATTTCTTCATCAGGATTGCTTGCCCAGCCCTGGACAAGCAAGGGATGACATTTGGGGTGAGGGAGAAATGGGCAGTGCCTTCTACTTTCTGCCTCCTCCAACTGTCAGTTTGGGTTTTCTCTCTACATATCAAAGTTTAGACCCAGTTGCCTTGTTATTTAGAAATGCATGCAGTGGCAACCAGATTTGAAAACAATGTGGAAGAGAGAGAATTTGGGCACATGTCCTTAGAGAATGATGCATTGTGAGGAAGTTAAACAAACAAAAGAGGCAGCGCACCAGGCGATCTCTGCCTTTTGGAAATGTGCTGCTTTGAGAGATGGGTGGATGCACTCCAGTCATCTGCACACATGGATTCCTTTGCATTTTTTTCTCTTTCCATTAAAGTGGAATAATTTGGCATACGAGCTATCCAAATTAGCAGAGGTTTTCTTGGTGGAAGGTTTCAGTTGTCGATTGTTTCACTTTTTCTTCTTTTTAATAGCACTTTCATTTTAATAAAGGATGGAAGGACAAAAACATGGTCTTAATTAAAGCCAAACCTGCACAGTGTTGCAAGCTGTTATGGATGCATGTCTGTAATTCACTTCTCATTATCATAATTTGGACAAATATGTAAATGAGGAAGTGCTGCTTCTGGTCCATCCACATTTTTCCCCCAGTGGTTTTAACAGATAAGTACCAGAGATTTTTGCCAATCTTTTACCAGGACAAAATGAGTGTTTTATTTTTCCTTACTCCGTCTGAGCTATTGTAACACTCCCAATGTGTCACAGAGCAAAATTGTGTCATTCTACTGATTCATCTTTCATCAGTTTCCAGTGTGCTTAAATTCTTGCTCTTGCCACCAAAATGTCACCCAAATCTTGTGTGCTGTTCTTTATTTTATTTTACTTTATTTTATCCCCCACCATAAATAATTCTCTTCCATTTACATCAGGAGATGTGCCTTCTCAAAGCAGGGCATTCAGTTGGGACTGATGGGGCTGGCTTCTTGTGGCGCAGCACCTTGTCAACTGTCCCCAAGTCCTAGTGATTGCTGAGCTGTCCTGTGGGGTCTGTGCAAATAGATGCAGTAGAAGGTATGCTGGCTGTGGCATTTGATTACAGTTCTGCTCCAACTCTTTTCTGAGCCTGGGGCCAATGACCACCAATTTTTCTTCTATTCCTGGATATATAAAGAGAAGATAGCATCATGATTTGTCTGACTCATGAGAACTTCTGAGGCCCACTGAGACAATGGTTATAAAATTATTTTGAAAGGAATAGAGGTCACATTAGTACAAAAAAGGGGGACTGTTTGGGTAATCGCACAAACATGTCTTCTAAATACTGCGAATGGGGTTCTATGACTTGGCTTTTCCTCACCAAGCGCACAGAAGCAAATGGACCCAGGAGCCATGCTCGTATGGGGATGGTGCCTACTAAATTCTGGAAAGCCAAGAAGTAGACATACAGCTCAAGTAGGGAGACTGTAGATGTTCTGCATACTTTAACTATTGTAGGTTGGAACAGGAGGTTGAAAAGGTGTCCAGATAACTTGCACAGAATAGGAGAACTATTTGAATCCAGAAATGAAAATATAACAAGACTGCTACAGGAGTCATAGAGAAAGTTGGGGAGACTTTCCAGGCTTTCTCTAGAGGGTAAAGGGGAAATTGGAAGAGGAAAGGAGGATCCATAACTCTAAAAGGCCCCCGGGGACTGGGCAGAGGGGCATGTCAACAGCAACGTTCATCTTTATGGGGCAGCAGTTTGCTCTTCTCGGCTCATACCGAGGGCAGCACAACTTGGAGGACCAGGGACTTCAGGGGCAGAAAAGCAAACCCACAGAGAAGACACCTCCCTCCATGTCCAGGTGTCTAACATCAAGTAACACCAGCTCTTACAGAGCGTGAGATTCCAAGGAGAGGGAAGAACATGTTGGGAAGGATGGGGGCAGTTCCCAGGCTGACATCTGGGCCAGCAGCCCCTCAGACAAAACTTTGCAAGGCCTTGGACAAATGGGCATGGCCACAGGGTCTTGTGTGTGGACAGGTAGGTCACCACGGAAGAGTTCCTTGAACCCACACCAGCTAGCCTCACCCTGCAGCTGGCTAGGGTAACGGGACTCAGTGCCTGTTTGTGAATGCCAGGAGTTGTGCAGGAACCGTTCTCTCCCTTGCTCAGTATTCCTTTTTGGCTCAGAGAATGGAGAAGATCACTCTTCAGAAGTAGCGCCTCTAGCCACCCCAAGGGAGGAGCGAATCTGATGTGGGAAATGGGGCTCCAGCTTTGGCGTGTGCAGCTCTGCCCCTCTGGGCTTTCTCTGTATGCTGCCTGCCTGCCTGCCTGCAGGACATTGATTTTACAGTGTGTTGAGGTTTCCAGGAAGTAGGTACGCTCACAAGAGCAAGGCACCTCCACTGTGCAACAGGCAAACAGGCTGTACAATCTCAGCTGATGGCATTCCACATACTTGAATTTAATTTTATCAACAATAAAGATGATATTTGGGTCTCCACCTGACTCCTATGTCTATTTTCCATTGCTTTTGATTCCTGGAGGGAAGGGTTATTTAAAATATAAATTGGAGACTCTTGCTGGTAAATCAAATCGGTCCTTTCTCTAGCAACCTCTGAGGGAAGTTGGAGAACACTGACATCATAAATAGAACTGTGGGAAGGGATCAAGAATGAATTGCAGGTAAACTCTCAGAGGCGATGCATGATTATAAACTGTGCATTGACCTTCTAATAACTCTCCCCATAATCCTAGTAGGGACTGTACTATATTGGAAATGACTTGTGTTAGAGGTAGATTTTGCCAACATCTGAAAATAAAATTTAGTAAGTGTAATTGTGCAGTTGTGAACTTAGTTCTAAAAAGCAAACCTCACAAATATACAATGAGAGAGTACAGCTAAGCATAAAGGGAGATACACTAAATACAAAGAAAATTAGGGTTTACCAGTAACCACTATGATTATAAATGTGAATGCCAATCAGAACTTCTAACACAGAGACTAGAGTCCCATCCTATTCTGCCCTGGTGGAACTGGGTTGAATGTGACACTGAGTAGGACATAGGGAAAGCTGGAGCAGGCCCACAGGAGACAAAGCAGGATGGTGAGACGAAGGGACCATGGGGTCTAAAGAAGGGGATCTTCTATCTCCTGGAAAAAGGAGGCACAGGAGGAGGCATGACGGCCATCTTTAGATATCCAAGTGGTATTCCCATGGAAGAGGATGCTAGCTCTGTGTCTAATAGCTTGGTGACTATTAGGAAGGGTGTCCTAACAATTAGATCTACTTGGAACAGAACGCCCCTATACAGAGACTTCTTAGTTATCAGAGTATGGTCAATACAGAATTCACACATTAGGTAAAGAGTTGAATGGGGTGAAGAATTATCTAGGTATTCAGGTCTAATACGCTGTTATTCTAGAAATTATTCATATAACATGTAGCACAGCCTTGAATTGTTGTAACTCTTTAATTCTGAACATGGATTCTCTTCTCCTCCTTCCTTACTCAGGGTGGCTAACTTACTGCCTTTCACTTGAACATAAATGTTTCCTGAATAAGTGAATAGTAGACACTGAAATACTTCCGATGATGGTGATGAGAGGCTCAATAATATTTTCCTAGTGGGTTAAAAAACAAAGAATGTTAAGTATTCGTAGAGGTTTTTTTCTTTTTCTCATACTGTTTATTAACACAAGCAATTCTTCCTAATTTGGCAATATTCTCTTCAATATTCTTTACGTTAGAGTGGAGCACAATGTGCTGATCAGCCTCGAGACATCTCCCAGTCTGAAAAAGAGAAACATAGTTTACATTTCACAAAGGATGCTCCCATCCATGATTTCTTTATAATCTTCAAAATATCACTCTGAGGTTGACATTTTCCAAATGAGGAAACAAGTCCCAGAGATAGGAAAGGACTTGCTGAAGGACACAAAGCCAGGAAGTAGCCGAGCCTGAACCAAAGACAAGGTCCATGAGTTCTACACTGCGTGCTCTTGCCCCTGTACATCTAATGCCTCCAAAAAGTCCTACATGTAAAGGAGAAAGATTGTGTGCTTGCATCTGGTTAATTTAGGAAAATCCACCTACCCCTCATTTTCTCCGTGTATCTCTCTCCATAGTGTCCTGCATTCAGGCAAGACAGTTGTTCACAGAGTATATGACACTGGTTTGCCTGGCTGCTGAAATGATGGTGATGCTATGTGAATATGACCATGACATAACTTGTCTTTATAAATATCTATTCCTTGCAGGCTTGTGAAACTACTTGCTTGAAGTCTGAGTCTGTGTGGCAGGGAGATAGGGACAGGGCAGCTGTGAGTTGGCATAGTTACTCTAGGCTAGTCCATTGCAAGGCACCTCACTTAAAGGAGGGCTGGAAGCTGTGACAGTAGTTTAATACCAGGACTGCGAGCAGCTCCCACCTTGTGACCTGGGATTGCAAGTTGATCTGTGAAGAGGGGCTTTTTGAAACATTGTCAGACATACTCTGAGGGTATGCTTGCTGCTGCTTAAGTGCTTTGGAGATGGGACATATATTAAATGTGTTCAGTACCTTCCTTTCCTCTCCAATCACATCTTCTCTCACTGTTTTCTATTTCTGCCTTCATGAGGAAACAGCCCAAAAGTAACATGTTCTCATAATAGTCAGATAAAGTTCCTCACATTAATTAATTTAATAGTCACAAACACTTACAATGTGTCTGATGCCAGGCTAAGTTATGGAAATATAGAACTGAAAAATGCTGTTTATGCAATCAATGAGTTACAGTCTAATGGGAAAAAACAATTAGACACACAGGCAATAAAAAAGGTTACTAGTACTATTACTGAGGTATTTGCAGGATGGTATTACTGAAGAAATGATCAGTGGAATATAAATGATAACCTATTAATAAAAAACCTTCCCAAGCAGAATAAGAGTAGGCCTGCAAAAGACTCACCACATGTCAGGTAAATTCATGAAAAGAAACCAACATTTAAATATATAATAAAGAAATTTAATTTTTTTAGTAATTGTCTTAGCGTGAATAAAAATTTTTAGCACAAGCAAATAGCGATCATTCCTGGAATAAAACTTCCCCTCCTAAGAACCTTAATTATTGCTTAAATAATTTCGATTGTGACTATAGTTCATTTTAGAACAAAGTAATGCCATTTTTAACATTTTATATTTTCCCTGGAGTTTCTAGTTGCCTTTATTTTATTCTTGAAGTGTTTTTTACATTCTTTTGGCCTTTTGCTGATAGCCACCTGGTTTTTCCTTTGGGAGGCTTTTTGAAATAGCATCCTTTCCTTTCTCTTGAGTCAAATCCAGTGGTTCTTTGTAGCTCCCCTCACAATACTTCCATTATAGATCACTGCCCAGAACATAATTACACAGCCAACTGAATGAAAAATAAAAATTTAATTTGTCATTAATTGACATGTACCCTCAAGTAGCTTTCTGTGTCAGTTTGAATTATGAGCAGCTGCATATAAGTGAATAATCAAAAATAAATGTAACTTAAGCAAGATAACAATTTTATTTCTCTATTACAAAGGGAAATTTGGCAGTACAGAGCTGGTATAGCGGGCTTATATTGTCATGAGGGACATAGTTTTCATCTTTCTTTTTCATGATCTTCCACCTATGGCTTTCATTCTCAAGGAAGCCAAAATAAATGCTAGAGCTGCAGCGACCATGTCTACAAATTAGAAAGATAATAAGAGGGAAAAAAATCTCCCTCTTTTAAGATATGTCCTTGAAGGCACCTTTACAACATACCCATTGTACATGATTGTCCAGAACTTGGTCATATAGGTCTCCATAGCTGCAAGGGAGGCAGAGAAATATAATTTCTCTTTTTAACTTAGCTGGAATGTGTCTAAGCAAAAACTGTTTTCTATTGCTGACTTAGGAAAATAATATGAATGGATCATTGTGGGGAACAGATTTCTATTTCTTTCATGTCTGAAAATATCTTTACTTTGATCTCATGTTTATTTCATATTTTGGCAGAGTATAGAATTCCAATTGAAAATAATTTTTCATCAGAACTTTGAATGTATTTTTCTACCATCATCTAGCATTTACTGTAATGATAGCAGGCTAGTCCTATAGAGGTGTCATACTTACATGATTTATTTACTTATTCTCTTTAGTCTCTTCAAGCTTTTAGTTCTTTACCCTTAATGTTCTGAAATTTCACAATAATTTTTCCACTTATTTTCATTCATCATATCCTTTAGCTCTTCAAAATTTTGTTCCATTATTTCTTTGGCATTTTTTTTTATTCACTTCTTACATCTTTTCTTTCTATAAATTCTATTAATTGTCAGGACTCTTAGTCTTCTGTCATTTACTTTTCTGCCATTTTTTTTTTAAGATTTTATTGGGGGAATTGGAAGAGGGGAACAGACAAGTTGCTGTCCTTCTGTTCTTCATTCTAGTTGTGAACGACATCGTTTCACTGGCCCATGTTGGTATTATGATTGCGCTCTTCCCGGGTGAGGCAGATCGGTCGCCGGCCTCTGCATGGCAGTTCACGGTGGCTCTTGGCAGCTGACGCTGGCTGCCGGCCACACATGGTAGCTTACGGCAGCCCACTGGAGCAGGGGCTGCAGCCTACGCCGCTGCCAGCCACTCACAGCAGCCTAGCTCCAGGTTGAGCTATTGTTCACCATTTTAGCTGTAGAGGGCACAGTGTCACTGGCCCATGTGGGAAACAAACTGGTGGCCCTGCTGCTCAGAGCTCACGCTCCCAAGCCAGCTCTTAACCAACTGAGCTACTCTGCTGGCCCTCTGTCATATTGTTGTCTCTACTTCTTTCTACTTCATGGAGGAAGGTATCCTGGAATTTTTTTTCTTTTAATCCTTCTACCCAATTCTTCTACTGAAATTTTTTGGCATAATATTTTGATCATCAAGATCTCATTCTTCTTCTCTGACTCTTCTTTTTTTATAGCACCCTGTTATGTTGTGAATGCAATATCAGCCCACATGTCTCTGAGAATATCAATAAAGCATTTTTGGGGCTTTTTTGTTATTGAATTTCTCTGTTTACTTTGAAGCCTTTTCTTTGTTAGTTTATGTTAGAATCAATCTCATATCATATTTTATTGTTTAAATATTTAGTGATTCTTGGTTTTCCATTCACATTTGAGAATAAAGACATGTAGAATTTCTGTTAATATAGCTCATGAAAGAAGCTCCCAACACTGCAAACATTATGAAGTACTAGAATACACACATACACACACGCACGCACACTTGAGCTTGAAGGTAGGAAAGGAAAATTAGCTTTCAAAAATAAAAAAAGAAACTCAAAGGCATAGCTAACTGTAAAAATACAAGGCAAGTGACCCACAAGACCACCATATTTGATTATAAGATAAATGCCTAGGAACAGAGGTTTCATGATCAATGCCCTTGAGCATGATAAACTGATCCTAGGCTCCTGAATAAGGCTCTGAGCCTGGAAGGACATGACATAGGATCCAACTAATTGCTCTGAACAATATGTGGTAAAATCTTTATCAACATAAAATTGGAAACCCAAGTGTATGCAGTGGAAGATATGGGAGTTAGAATCCACACTCTACTCCTAGGAAAGGAATTATAATCAGAAAATAAACATAATATCTGCTCTGGAATTGGTGATAGCCACAGGATCTTAGCAAACACAAATCTAAAATTGTCCAATAGAGTTATCTATAGCATAGAGCATCAAGTGTTATCTTAGCAAACAAATATCAATAAAAAGGAGGAGGAGGAGGAGGACGATTATAGAGAGAAAAATCATAATGAAATTCAGAAGGTACAAAGGAAAGAAAAATTAAACTCCAAGAACTATAGGTAATAAACCAAGTTGATAGAAACAAACAAACAAACAAACAAAAATAGGCAAATCTGGAAGAAAACTAAATTTCTAAAAATAAAGAAAACATAGCTAAGATGTTCCAATTTTGATGGAAACTATAAACTTATAAATTAGAGGAGCACAACAAACTCCTAACAGAATAAACAAGAAATCACACCACAGCATATCATAATCAAATTACTGCAAACTAATGATAAAGAGAAAATCTTAAAAGCTACCAGAAAGTCAAAAGCCACGTTATATACAAAAGACTGACATTAGAAGGACCACAGATCAGAAATGATGACAGAGCACAGCAAAATGATATACTGAATGTGTAAAAGGAAAAAGTGTCAACACTATATCGAGTGAAAATATCCTTCAAAAAGGAAGGTGAAATAAGGCCATTTCTAAACAAGCAAAAGCATTAGATAATTCATTGCAAGTAAAACCACACTATAAGAAATAAGAAATGTTAAAGAAAGATTTTCATGCTAAAGAATAATGTTTCCAAATCAAAACTCAGATTTATACAAATAAATAAAGAACACTGGAAAATCATATATACACAAAGAAATGAAGAACACTGAGAATGGTAAACAGGGGAAGCAGGAAAACATATATAGAAACCTTTTTCTTATTCTTAAAATTTCTCTAAAGATAATTTGCTGTTAAATAAAAATATATTACACATTTTATAGATATGTAGAAATAAGATATATAAAAATAATAGCAAAAAGGATAATTGGGGTGATGGAAGTATCATGTGGTAAGTTATGACATTGCACTGGAGGTAAATATTAATTAAAGACATACTGTGATAGTTGAAGATTATTATTGTAATCTGTAGAACAACTAAATATACCCCCCAAAAAAAGGTAAGTTGGAATACTAAAGCTATTAAATTAATCAATAAGAAGGAAAGAAAAGACAACATAGAAACAAAAGAAAGATAGTACAAGTAGAAAGCAAGTAGTCAGGTGGTAGAATTAAAGCCAAATATACTGATAATTTTATTACATGTACATTATCTGATACTCCATTAGAAGGCAGAGATTGTTCAATGTTTTTTAAAAGCAAGGAGCACCAACATGCCATGAATAGAAAAATAAATTTACATACAAAGACACAGGTTAAAAGTAAAAGGATGGAAAAAGAGAAATCTTACAAACACTAAAATAGCTATATTAATAACAAAATAGATTTTAGGATAAGAGGTATTATCTGACTTAAAAATTGAAATATCTCACTTAAAAATTGAAAATAACAAATGCATCAAGAATAAATAATTGTTCTTAATGTGTAAACAGTATCTAATAACAGTTTTACAATGCATAAAGCAAAAATTTACAGACTAAAGGGAAATATAAAAATTCACAATTACAGTCAGAGATTTCAACATACATCTCTTAGTAAGTAATGAAAATGTATATATAGAATTATTAAGAACATAGAAAACTTAAACAAAAAATATAAACCAACTTGTGTTAGTTGACATTTATAGGACAATACAGCAACAACAGCAGTAGACACATTCTTTTCAAGTACACATAAAACATCCACCAGACTGTAAGCTAAGCTCAAACATTTAGAAGGATCAAACATTTAGAAAGTCACACAGAATATATTTTCTCATACATACACATAGCAAATAAATACCAAAAAATAACCTGGGAAATACCCAAATATTTGGAAATTAAACAAGGTGCTTTTAAATAATCAGTGAGTCAAAGAAGACATCACAAAGTGAATGGAGAAAATAACAAAGTAAAAATGAAAATTAATAAAATGGAATACACACACATGAAAGAAAAATCAATGAAAGCAAACCTGTGTCTCAAAAAAGATAAGACAAATTATTAACTCCTAATAACCTCCTGCATCATGGATTAGCAACAGGAGATTAGTGGGACAACCAATAAAATATTAGGAAGTCCTGTAGATTAAAAGTATTGTCCAATCATAATTTTCTGGTTTTGTTAATGTTATTGTAGTTACATAACATGTTAATATTTGGGGAAACTGGATGAAAGATACATAGAAACTCTTAGCACTATTTTTTTGGCAACTTCTTTGTAAGTCTGAAATTATTTCAAAATGAAAACTTTTTAAAAAGAGAAAAAATTCTGTTTTCTGAAAGACTCTGCTAAGGAATCAAAAGGGCAACCTGGTGACTGGGAAAAAATACTTGCAATGCATACATTTGATAAAGACTTGCATCAAGAATATATAAAGAAATTTCACAACTCCGTCTTAAGAAGACATACAAACCAATGAAAAACTTGTAAAATATTTGAACAGATATTTCACAAAAGAAATATGAATGTCCAAGAAGCACATGAAATCATGTTCAAAATTACTAAATCATCAGAGAAATGCAACTAAGATCGCAATACTATTACACTGTATTTAAAATTAATGGCTAAAATTTTAAAAAGCTGCTCACACTAAAAATGGCAACTGAACTCTCATACATTGCTGCTGCCAAGTGTAAACCGGTACAACCTCTTTGGAAATGGTTTAGAAGTTTGAAATGAAGCTAAACACACTCTTAAGAATTCAGGAATTACACAGGTAAGTATTTACCCCAAAGTAATAAAACTATATAGCCAAAAAAGATATGCATTAATTCAGAATACCTGAAGCAACCATAATTAAAACAGTGGTACTGGTACAAGGACAGAATATACACTCAGAAAATAGAATAGAAAGTCCAGAAATAAACCATTTTATGTTTGTTCAATTGATTTGCAGCAAGGATGACAAGATCTTTCGATGGGGGAAAAAAGTCTTTTCAACAATTGGTGCTGGGGAAACTGGATATCTATATCCAAAAGAAGAATGTTAGACCTTACATTATATACAAAAATCAACACAAATGGGTCAAAGGGTAAAATAAAAAGCTATAACTATAAAACACTTACACAAAAGCATTAGGAAGAGATCTTCATGACATTGAATTTGCAACGATTTCTTGGGGATGACACCAAAACACAGGCAACAACAAGAAAAATAGATAAACTGGATTTCATCAAAATTTAAAACTTTTGTTAAACAATAGACACCATCAAGAGAGTGAAAGGGCAACCCAGAAAATGGAAGAAAATATTTGCAAAGTATATATCGGATGAGGAGTTAGCACACAAAATACATAAAAAACTCCTACAACTCCCAAAATTAAAATAACCCATTTCATAAATGAGCAAACAACTTTAGTAGATATTTCTCTATATTTGAATGGCCAAAAGCACATGAAAAGATTCTCAGCATCACTAGTCATAAAGGAAATGCATATTAAAACCATAATGAAATACCACTTCATAACACTAAATGGATATTATAAAACAACAAACAAACAAACAAACAAACAAAATTCCCAAAAATCGGAACCCTTGTGTGTTGTGGTTGGAAATGGTGCAGCTGCTGTGGAAAACAGTATGGCAGATCCTGAAAAACTTAAACACTGAGAACTATCACATGATCTAGCAGTTCCACTTCTAGGTTTATACCTAACAGCACTGAAAACAGGGGCTTAAGCAGATACTTGTACCCCCACGTTCATAGCATCATTATTCATAATAGCCAAAAGACTGAAACAACCCAAATGCCCATCAAGATGAATGGATATACAAAATGAGGTAAATGCAATGGAATATCATTCACTTTTAAAAGGAATGAAATTCTGATACATGCCACAACATGGATGAAACTTGAACACATGCTAAGTGAAAGAAGCCAGGAACAAAAGGATAAATATTGTATGATTCCACTTATATAGGGTACATAGAATAGGCAAATTCAGAGAGACAGGAAGTATAATAAGGTTAAGAGGGGCTGAGGGAAGGGGGAAATGGGGAGTTATTATTTAGTGGATGTGGGATTTCTGTTTAGGATGATGAAAAACTTCTGAAAATGAATAATGGTAAGGTTTGCACCACATTGTAAATGTTATGTTATGTATATCTTACTGCAATAAAAGAGGATGAAAAAATGCCCCCAAACTTGAAAACAGGCAAACGACCACAAAGGAAAGTGGAAAAACAAATTGTGGTATCTCCATACATTGGAGTACTACTCAGGAATAAAAAGCAATAATGTGGATAAATTCCAGAAACATTATACTGAACAAATGAACCCAGACACAAAATAAGTATAGAATATGTGACTCCATTTATATAAAGCTCTGGGAAAAGTAAAACTAATCCATAGTGACAGAAATAAAGCATTTGAGTAGGGTTGGGGTTTCTGATTGTAAAGGAGTATAAGAAACCTCTTAGGGGTGATGGGAATATTTTATAATTTGATTGGCATTGTGAATATACAGGTGTATGTATTTGGCACAATTATGGAACTCTAAGCTTATAATGAAGGTATTTATTGTTCTGTTGTATGTAAATCATACCTTGATAAAGTTGATGAAAGAAAGGGAAGGAGGAGGAAGGAAGAAGGAAGGGAAAGAGGGAAGCAGGGAGTGAGGGAGGAAAAATATCACACAGCTATCTATAGCAATGAGAATAGGGTAATAGTGATCAAAGAAAAGGCAATTATGCACGTTGAATAAGAGAGCGTCCAGAAGCAATTCCACACACACAGACAGATTTGGCAATGACAGACATGGTATTGAAAAAGAGAGAAAATGTGAAGTAGAACAATAAACCAGCCATGTGGTCAAAAAGTTTAATGCTATACCTGCATCACACCAATACACAGTACGTTCCAGAAGGATTAAACATCTAAATATGCAAGACAATATTTTATAGCTTCTAGAAGAAATTTATGATTTCAAGGTGTTGCAGAATTTCCTCAGACACATCACAGCCCCTGCACCTCTCTCATACACATATAATAAAAGGAAGACATTTGGTCACATCAAAATTGTATATATCCCCCTCAAAAGACAATGAATAAAGTTAAAATCTACACCACTGACTCACAAAAGATATTTTCTAACACATTAGAGCCAAATTTTTTTCATCTAGATTATTCAGAGACTCTTAAGAGTCATAGTGCAGTTTTTAGCTTTAACCATTCCAGAAGTGCACATTAACAATATTTGAAAAGTTATTTGTATTTTCAAATATTGATTTGTTCCTTATTAAAATTCAACCTAACTGCTGTCTTGTGCCACACAATACTCTAGTCGATTTGGGACTTCATAAAAAGTATCCTCAGCTATTGCTCAGTAATAGAAAGAACTGCGTTTATAACCCTGGTCTTAAGATCCTCCAAAAAAGGAGGTTTTGATGAACACACGGCAAACACTTTGCACATGACCCCATGAGAAAAAGTCTAATGGAGAGAGATCAGGTGACCTAGGTGGCTAACAAGAAGTTTCCTCCACTATGCCATTGTCTGAGAAAGTGTCATTCAGATACTGCTCCACCCAAATAAGTTCAAATAAAAAAAAATACTTTTCAAACCCACAAGAGTAAATAAGTGGAAGAGCAATATAAATAATTATACTGCAAAATGATATACTTGTAACTGTGCAGCATTTAAACTTCTAGAGTCATTAAAGCTTAAAACTTCATTAAGACTTGAAATACTCAGTATAATGAACATCTACGAATTTCCAAATGAAAACTACTTATTCTTCTTTCTCTCCACATTGTTCTATAATTTGTTTTGTACATATTTGAGCTTATGTTGATAGATGCATACAAATTCATGATCGTAATATCTTTTTTATTTAGTATTTCTTTTAGCAATATTATACCATCTGCATTAGTCAGTGTTCTCCAGGGAAACAGCCAATAGGAGATGCTCTGCCATCTGCAAGATGGAGACTCAGAAAAGGAGGTGGTGTAATGCAGCCTAAATCTGAACGTGAGAGAACCAGGAGAACCAACGGTGTAAAGCTCAGTCCAAGGGCAGGAAAAGGTGAGATGAGCACTAAGGCAGGGAAACGGGGCAAATTCCACCTTTCTCTGCCTTTAGTTCTATTCAGGCCTTCAATGGATTGGACAATGTCCACCTACACCGAGAAGGGAAATCTATTTTACTGAGTCTACCTCTTCAAATGCTAATCTCATAGAAACACCCAGAAATATTTAACTTGGGCACTAAAGGGCCAGTCAAATTGACACATAAATTTGACCATCACAGCATCAATCTTTGTTCTTTAAGAGATAAGTGTGTGTGTGGGGGGGGAGGTGCAGGATGTTGTATATGCATCCATATGTATATATAGAAAGAAATGATTGTGTGTGTGTGTGTGTGTGTGTGTGTGTGTGTGTACTGGTTCTAGCTCTGGTTCTCCTTAGGTGGGAGAAATAATAGTTTATAATTAGGGGGGAAAGGCAAATGTGGGGATACATCTTCCCATATACAGACATCGATGAACAGAAGGCCTTGCCCAGTTTCTGTCAAACTGTGTAGAAGAGAAAAACAAACTTTCATGAGAAGAACTAAAACCCACTGAGAACTTTTTAAAAAGCTAAATAGGAAAAGACAAAGATAAGAGAAACCATCACAGATAAAACTTAGCCTTAAGTAATAAAGCTAGCTAGAAGCCACATTTTAATGTTTTTAGCTGTAAATTAAACCACTGTTGAGTGTTGACAGGACTAAGGATTTTTAAATATACATCAAATAAGCGATGTCCAAATACCACCCCCCATCCCGCAATCTCCCCTGAGGGGTGTGACCTAGGCAGGATTGGGATTACAGTGTTCTGAAATGGAATTTCTTACCCAAGGCAACTAGAGACATCAAAGAATTGAGAAAAGTAAAGGTCTCAGTAGAAGTGTCAAGGCCCAAGTTAGAAGAGTTAAGCCAGGAGGAATGTCTGACAAAGAACTAAAGCTAAATGAGAACGAATGGCCAAAATTAGAAGTGGCACTAAAGTCAGACATACAGCAAGGAATATCAGGCCAGAGGATAAGAACAGATGAAACACAGTGGAAGCAAGAAGGAAAAGGGGTGTTTTTGAGCAATTACCTAGAAAGCATGGTGGTCTAGCTTGCAAGTATGGACCAAACGCAGGGCATGGGCATACATGTGGGTTGGTTGGCTTTGATACTTTAAAGATAGGACAGAATGGGTGAATACAGTGCTGTGCTGAGCCATATTGGAGCCTGGGCAAAAGGAAAAGCTTTTATTTAACATTTGATGTCTTGGTCATCATGTTTGTTCAGCATTAATTAGATTTTTTTAAAGATGCTGCATTAAAATATTATTTCTCTTGATTACTGAGAAATTTTGTGCTCACTTACAATTGTACCCAAGGTGAGTACCTCAACTTATCTCACCCTAGTCTAGCCCTGGTGAATACATAGAAGCCAGAAGAAATGTTAAATTCATGGCTTCTAATTATGGTGAATACATAAAGCAATTATGGTGAATACCAAATGGAAACATGACACATGAGAAATACCACCCATGAAGTCTAAACATCACTAAAGCAGTATACAACTGAGTATATGAGACTTCGTTGTAAAATGGTGACTAATTTTAGAGTTCCCAGTGCAGGAACGATGCAAGTATTGTGGTCTGGTCTATTTCAAAGCAGTCATCTTGAGAGACCATGCCCTGATTCCAAAAATGAAACTGATCACCTGAAATACTTCCAAAATTTCTGTTTTGAAAATATGTTCAGAGCTTGCAGTTTACCATATAATTATTTACACTTGGGTAGCACTTAATTTTGCAAAGCACTTTTACATCTCACAAAATCACTTAATTCCCATTTTGGAAAGACTTTGGTCATCCCTTCTATCTTAAGTGGTGTTAGCCTCAGCTGTCTTTGGGCAGTTTCCATTTTCTCTTGTACCTGGCACAGAAACTGAGGAGCAGAGCGGAGCAACGTGAGGGGCAGAGCAGAAAGAGAACCCTGGTCATTTGGCTCTGCTGCCCCATTCATAACCATCCACCTAGATGAAGTTTCCCCAGATTTTCAACATGACTAATGACTGCCCCAGTGAAAGACAGAAATCAGGATGTGGAATTTCCAGGCTATTCATTCTTTTATTATACTATGCTAAGTGCTGATAAAAAGTCTTCAAAAATCTTAAATCACAGAAAGCATTTTTAATTTGAAGGTGGCTTGGGTTTATTATAGTGTGCTAAAAAACAAACAAACAAACAAAACTTATCCCAGGGAATGGATTGGGTCACAGGGCTATGCAATGCCATTTTTTTCCTTTTTCCTTTTTTTCACACTAAGCCTCATTTTATGAATGATTTGTCCAAGAGTTTTAAAGTTTGTTCCAAAAGACAAGTTCTAAAAATGTTTGACAAAGATGTCCATCATCAGGAAACTGTGGACTTCACAAAGCACAAGGATGCCTTCCACAGAGATACCGCAATGGGAAGATGATGGACTCTGGACCTAGATGGCCTGAGTTAAAATCCTGGGATGTGCCCCATTCTACAGTAGTGAGCCTTTCAGGCCTTTGCTTCCATATTTTTAAAATGGGGGTAACAGCACCCACTTGGTGGTGTTGTTGGATGATTAAATTAGTTAATACATATCAAGAGTTTCTACAGTATTTGTGCAAGTCATAATTATCATTACTTAACTAGATTCCCAAATTCTGTGCCCCACACCTGACAGGAAAAGCATGTCATTATTTTGCAGTCACCAATCAGAAGTTTGAGAGGTTTGGATGCTAAGTAACGAAGTAAAAATATGTTAGTTCTACCCATGCTTGATAAAATCCTTTAATAATGTCTGAGAAGAGTTCATTTTATAAATAATGTTACTCTGCTTTTGAATTTCTCTCTAAATCTTGCTTTAATTGTATATATCTTATAGCTATCATGACATACAAGCATTATAATAAAGATTAGACCTTCGTTTAAAATTTTTTCACTAAATGAAAGAGCTTCCTCTTCCATACTTTCAATCTCTGATACAGAATGCCTAGGTGTGTCCACAATCAAATCTATGCAGCCTGCTGGATGCATGGGTTATAACTGGAAAAGCAGGCCCGGTAACGCTGACACAGCATCTCAGAGCCATCCAAGGTGAAGTTGCATATCATCTTGTCAATATGCTTCTTCACATTCATTTTCCTTTCCTGTTTCAATCTTAACCCATTTTCATTGCCTGCTTCCACATTGTACATTGTTCTGCCCATGAATGAAGTAGTTTATTTGCTTGATCCAGGTTATAAAAAAAGGGGGGTGTATGGGAAATTTTCAAATGAAAATTCCTTTGATGAAAGACTCATCCTGTTTAATGTGCAACAGTATGTCTGCAAACATAGCCTAATATATGTCTGTGTACTGGAAACAGTCTTTCATTCATTCATAAAACTATTATTTATAGAGTGCCTGCTATGTGCAAGGTACCCTTTAGGCTCAGAGCAGAGCATGTCCTTCCCTTTGTTGGGACAATAAATGACAAAACAATTAAATAGGTAATATGTCAATTGGTGATAAGTGCAACAGAGGAAAACAAAGCAAGGTAAGTGGAGTGTAATGGGTGGTGTGTGTGTGCGTGTGTGGTTGTGTGTCTGTGTGTGTGTGTATAGATAGTATGGTCTGAGAAGGGCTCTCTAATGAGGTGGCATTTGAGCAAAGGCCTGACCATGAACCACAAAGTCCAGAACCACAACATGGTCATTGCCGACCAGTGTGGCTGGAGCTGAGAGGCTGACGGAGGATGGTAGGGATGATATTTGCATCAGTTTTTGCTTCACTCTCAGTTATTGGGACACTGATTTCTCCAGAGCAGATCACATAGGGCCGCATAGGGTCTTATGAGGACTCTGGCTTTTACTCCAAGTGAGATGGGAAAATACTGGAGGGAAATGAGTAGGGGACCCACAGGATGCAATTTAACGTTTTTAAAGGATTGCACTGGCTTTCCAGTCAAGAATAGGCTGTAGAAAGGCAAGAGAAGAATCAGGAGACAGGAAGGGATGTAATCGGAATTAATAATCCAGGTAAGAAATGATGGCAGTTTGGATCAAGATGCTAACGGTAGGTAAGGTAGACTATGGTTACATTTGGAATTAATGTCTCACCATCATTTCTGTGTCTTAATTCATGTAGTTCTTTGGTCAACTCTTTCTAACTAGCACAGCATATAATAATTATTTGTGTATATATTGGTCACTTCCAGACAGAAGTTGCCAAAAGTAGTTGTCCTCTTGTATTTCTAATTTCTAGCATACTGAAGTTGCCTGAGAAATATTTGTGGAGTGAATGCATCAGTGTACATCCTTTAGAGACAAGGATTAGCATAGGTTTTAAAGAAACTTTCAAAACCAGAGAGGACAACCTGAACCATGGAATTATTTGGAAAATATTTCTAGAGCAATCAGTGACCCAGTAGTGATGGGACTGAATTAAAAGTAAATGCACATGTTAGAGTTTTAAAAATTATTTAGAGCCACTTTGCACTCATAAGAGTCCTCCATATGTATTTTGGTTAGTTTCTTTTTTTGTGTGTGTGTTTTTTTTTTGTAGAGGGCAGTGTCACCAGCCCTCATATGTGGGATCCGAACCGGGGCCCTCTGGCGTCCCAAGCCAGTTCTTAACCATCGCACCACTCGGCCGGCCCATTGGTTAGTTTCTTGATAACCATATTTTAATAAAATAAAATTGTGGTGCCTAGGTAAATGTTGATATCACAAAATAATTCTAGGAAAAATAACTGATATGTTTATAACATGCAGTGTGCTTGTGCACACATGTGCATGAATAAAACAAAGTAAGAAGCCTATACACTATTGCCCATTAAAGTGGTTCATAGACCTAAACTCACCAAAAGAGAGTTGCAAAACCCATTTTAATATATGATAAGCCAATATCATGTATCTATATTATACATGCAAATATCCATAAGTGTAAAACTATTAGCCTTGCCTAATAAATTGGAGTTGAGATTTTATTTTTTCAGTTAAATGTAATTTGCTAAGCAGTCATGAAACCTAACTTGTAAAGATATCCACACTGACTCTCTTCTGGTGATCATCACACATTCTTAGAACTTCAAGGAATGTGTTGACCATGAAGTCCACACCTTTTATACTATACTGTGATCCTTTGCAAAAGGGACATTGAGTGGGCATACCAAATAAAGCTTTAAAAGGCTGAAGGGGTTAAAAGTGTTACATCAGGAGGCCTCCCTGCATTCATTGTGTTTGAGCAACGTAGTACAAGCCAATGCTGCTACAGAATGTGATATATATATATATATACATATATATATATATTATATGTGTGTATATATAATATATAAATATATAAATAATATATATGTATGTATATATATATACACATAAATACATATTATATATTTGTATATACACTATAATAGCTCTGTAGATAACAGAGTCAATTTTAGGAAGGCAATATTTATATACAAATGAGGAAATGTGGATGCTGAGAATGAATATAAGCAAATAGGAAAATATAGATAAATCTATGAATAAATCTTGGTTTTTAAATAGTAACTATCTTTCATGTTTCTTTGGGTATCAAAGATACCTCTTGAAACAAAATTGTTCTCTATGGTATACTTTAAACAATGATCTTGCTGTGCTCAAATTAGGTTTTCCAAGTGTAAAAATGGAAGTCAAAACATCATGACAGTATTGCACCAGAGCCAGAGCAAATCAATCAATGAATATGCTGAATATCAAAGGAGGGCACAAAATACATATTAATTAATTAGATATGAAACACATACATTTTTCTGTGTAACATGGTAACAGGAGTAAAAGCTGGCTTATTGTGGAGTTGTTAGAAAATTTAGAAAATTATTTACAATGTAAGTAATAGGAATTCCCTACTCAGATCCTGAAATCTCTCTCTCTCTCTCTCTCTCTCTCTCTCTCTCTCTCTCTCTCTCTCTCACACACACACACACACACACACACACACACACACTCTTTTCAGGATGTTCAGGAGGACTTGATAACATTTTCTAATGAGCCAAGTAATTTAAAATTTTTAGAAGATTTTGTAGCTGTCACTGTTTTTATTTTAACTAAGTTATAGTCAGTCTTGAAAAGCTGTTTCTATCATAATCATAGCCTGAGAAACTTTAAGTATGGGGTGGAAGTTAGAGTACGTTTTATAAAGAAAGATTAAGTTAAATAGGAATAACATAAAAATTAAAACAACATGCTGTACCTGGTGTTAAATTCATTTAAATCTGGCTTCAAATGGAATTTATTTTATAGTACCACTTAATTATTAAACTATGATTTAATAAATGTAACCTTTGTGAGTGGATAATACATAATAATTCTTAGCTATTTCAAAACTCCGCAACTTGAATAATCTAAATATTGTTAAGCCCACAAGAAAATGCCTTTGTTCCGGGCTGGTCGAGTGGCGCGATGGTTAAGAACTGGCTTGGGATGCCAGAGAGCCCTGGTTCGGATCCCACATATGAGGGCCAGTGACACTGCCCTCTACAGCTAAGATGCTGAGCAATAGCTCAACCTGGAGCTGGGCTGCCGTGAGTTGCTGGGGACGGCGTAGGCTGCAGCCCCTGTGGCAGTGGGTTGCCATGGGCTACCGTGTGTAGCCAGCAGCCGCAGTGACCAGCCGTCCAGAAGCCGGCGACTGATCTGCCTCACCCGGGAAGAGCGCAATGATGGTGCCAATTTGGGCCAGTGAAGCAATGTCCTCCACAACTAGACTGAAAAAAAAAAAGGTCAGCAACTTGCCTGTTCCCCTTCCCCCAATTCCCCAGCACTGTTCCCATCCCCCCAATTCCCCAATAAAAATCTTTAAAAAAAAAAGCCTTTGTTCCTCTCATTATAAATACTCAAATTGGAAAGTTGATGTTGAAAGGAAATTACCCACAGCACCCTTCAAATTCATTCCTATTTCTAAGATTGAAGAAATTATTCAATTATGGAGAAGGAAAAGGTGATTTAAAGTAACTAATGTGACAGAATATAAATATTATTTATGGAATATTCTGTATTTTAATTTAGGTTATCCAGTTGAACTTACATGTTATCCATACCTCCTATGAGTTGAACTATCATTTACTGCCTGCAGATTGGGATGGTCAAGTACAATTCCCAGCATCTTACCCCCACATAGAGGCCTTCATCATTTTCCTTAAATGCCTTTGCTCCTGGGTTATCTCGTCAAGGCACCCATCTACCTCTGAACTTAATAAATATGTGAAGGCTTCATGAACATAAAACTATTTTCTCTCTTTGATCAAACTGTCCAAACAATAAGTTTTCCCCTTATCCTTCCGCTGCTTCAGCAGCTTTGGAAATATAAATATACATATATATTTCTACATATATACACATGTATATATACATATATATGTATATGTAAATTATATATATATATATAATATATATATATATATATTATATATATATATATATATAATTTGTGGAACATTAGACACAGCCATAGTCATCTTTGTCCATATGCAGCCATCACACATATGATCATCTATCCCCACAGTGCTTTGTAAGCCATATTTTCCTCATTGTTTAACTGTTTTGGGCAGAGAATCTTGTAAAACATTACTAAGTGATGGTACTCTTTACTTGTATCACAAATTATTCCATTGTGAAGAGAAAATACAGTGACACACCACTTCAGTGCTGAGTACAGCCACCCTTCTTATTGGCAGAGACTTGCCTTTCCCTTCCTTTCTCATTATTCCCTCAGCTCCCTATTTATCCCTATCCACTGAGTCCACATTTTAATTCTGCTTCAAGCTCTGCTTCGTTGCCTTTCTTTGGCATGTTCACTTTATTACCATTTATATCATCCCTACTTTAGCAACTTGCCCCCAATACATTCCATACTTAGCATTTTCTCTTTTCTTTCTTAAAAAAATTCCCTTGTCCTAGGTTGCATATTCTCCAGGCCACATTCCATGCTACTTTAGAAAAATTTGCATATGCTAATATGTTAATATGTACGAATAACATACCTTATTACCACAAAGTGACAAATTAACATTTAGGATTATAAGTACCCAAAGGGGAACTACTAATGCTGGGAAATTACAGGTAAGTTTGAAGTAAGACAATATTTTTGGATAAGTGGCTGCATCTTTTAAATGTTCTTCATATCCCTTAAGTGTTTGCTGATGCATTGAAAGCAACATACAATACTCCACCCAGGGCTGATGGTCTGTTTGTCACACAGACATGTCACCAATACATTCTCTGCTCCTCTGGTCTCTTTTCCCTTTCCAGGCCTTAGTCACAGGAGTTTGCAACATCATGGTATTTGGACAAGTTAGAGAGACCAGAATCAAGTAATGGTAACAGCGTTCTTTAGTGAAGGCTTCTTCTCAGGAACAGAACTGGGAGAAGCAGATGGTGCATGTCACATTGGATCAGCTGTGATGGATGGACAAAATGGAGGAGTCTCAGTGGGCCCTGCGTTGTCCACCCTGGGCTTTGGGCAGTGACGCAAATCTGACTTAGGCTGCTCTTGTGAATAGCAACTACTGAATGCTGCTATTGTTTTTATGAAAAGAGCCTTGTGGATTGTTTCTGATCTGCATATTAACAAAGAGGAGAAAGACAGCCAAGTTATTTCTTAGAAGCAGCAAGAAAGACACTTTCCCTTGAAAATGTGCAAGATACATCTCTTTTGGTAAACACACACACACACACACACACACACACACACACCACATACACACAGACAAAACAAACAAAAACAAACAAAAAAATCCTTTCATCTAGAATCTGTGATTTGCTTTCTTTTATTCCTTAGTATACATGAATAGTGAAAACGCACAATGCTCAGAAGTGCAGCCTCATTGAGTGATAATCTCTTATAATGTGCCTCTATTTAAAGCAACAAACAGATGGAGGGTTTATGAGCAAGGCTGGTAAAAGTAAAAGCAAATGGTTATAATAGTTGTACTTTTAATAGGATTCCCCACAATCTAAAACATTATTCCCCAAGGAACAAATTGTTCTATAAAATTATGTTACTTAGGAAAGAGACAGTCCGCCCTGACTTTGCTGAGGCAACAGAGGACGCCAGGATGGCCTTCTATTGCCGGGGGCTCTCAAGTCAGATCAGTGTCCTGGGAGGGAGGTCACAGGGACACCATGATCCCCAGAGAAAAGGCTCAGTGGAATAGGGTAAGAGGCAGAAAGAGCCAGGGGAGAAAGGGGTATGAAATATGTATGAGCTTTGATTGAATTTATTACTTTCTAATTCTCTACTTTGAATATCAAGGTTTGGGAAATTCCTATGGATTTATGATAAGCATGCAACACCACTTCCTCCTCTAATAATGCTGACCAACGTCTAGCTCTAGCACAGCCAATCTTGCTTAACAAAAGGTAGAATTGTAAACAACCCAACACTAATTACCATTATCCCTTTTTAAGAGAAACAAAACTCACTATAATTCTATCATTAAGATGAATATACTGTAGTTATGGCCTTTACGTAAATTATAATTAAAGCTAATCTTAATTAAAGTTATTACACCATTTTGGAAGAAAATAAACAACCCAAAGAGAGGGAAACAATGTGGTCAATAACTCACTCCAAAAATATTTTTTTTGCCTCCAAAGCTCGCATTGAGGGAGACATTCCTGTGTATGATACAAATGGTTCTGACATTAAGAAAAGTAAACAAGTAAGAAAAATAAAGATGGAGAAATTCTGTGGTCAGTTCACAAGTGCTTTTTTATTGTTTGAGGCAGGGTTAAAGCCTTTTATAAAGACAAGGATATATGTGCCGTTAGATTGGATATGACATTGGACTAGTCTAGCTGCCCTTGCACAGAACTCTGGCTGCCCATAATATGCCATGGACAAAACATATTTTGGTGCTTCTAAACAAAGAACTAGGGTGGGACCTAATGCAGCTAATTTAAATCATTATCCCAATGCTGTTTTGTAGATCAAATAGGTACTCAACTATGGTTATTGATGGATTTGAGAGAGAAAGGCAAACATTCAATATCCTCTATTAATGGTCTTGAGGATTTTGATCTAAATAGCTGATTACCAAAGTTTACATAATCTACAAGAGGGACTTCTGCCAGCCGCCATGCAAGTCATTCAAGGACTGTGTTGATTCAGGAGGCCCAAGGCCATGTAAATGGGCTAGAACTCAGACAGGAGGTTCTTCTTGGGTATTTCAGGGTTTCTGACTCCCCAAAGAGTTTTGCAACAGCAACACTCTAGTCATTTGGTACCTATAACTTGGAAGGATTATCTTTCAGTTTTTTTTTGTCCTCAAACTAACCTAATACTGGGAGATCCAGGACAATGGACACTGAACACCTGGTCTAAATAGAAGGAGCAAAAATCAGTACTATAGTGGGCTGCCATAAGCTACCGTAAGTGGCTGGCAGCCGGCGTGAGCAGCTGTCCAGTGGCCGGCGAGCGACTGCCTCACCCAGGAAGAGCACAATGATGGTGCCAACATGGGCCAGTGAAGCAATGTCCTCCACAACTAGACTGAAGAACAAAAGGAGAGCAACTT
>NW_017731622.1:118344-221655 GCF_001890085.2 Hipposideros armiger | reverse complement strand
AGCGACTGCCTCACCCAGGAAGAGCACAATGATGGTGCCAACATGGGCCAGTGAAGCAATGTCCTCCACAACTAGACTGAAGAACAAAAAAGGACAGCAACTTATCTGTTCCCCTCCCCCAATTCCCCCATAAAATCTTAAAAAAAAAAAATATCAATGCTACAGTGTCAAGAGCAACCAACCTTTCAAATATCTTCTAGAGTGATTTTACTGGTGTGGCTATATATTAAATGTCATTATAGCCACAGTACCAGTATGATAATGATTATTTTCTTTGAAACATTAGTGCTGGAATACAGCCAAAGATACACAAAGGCTATCTCACAACCTATGGGTTTCATTTCTGAGAGGTCCTGAGAAAGGCACCGAATTCAAAGGGTTGGTGCCTTCTATTAAAAACTGTGTGGTCTGGTGGGTGTTTTCTACAGTATTCCCTTCTTTTTTTAACTTCTGACACACCACTCTATCCTTTATCACCTCATTGATTTTAAATAGCACCCAAAGGAGCAAGGCAGCTCCAAACACAAATATGGCCATAGACATGGCTGGAAGTGTGTGTGGTTAAAAGTGAGTGAGTGAATGAATGAATGAGTGAATGTCCCTGGTACAACCAGAACCTGGAGGTGGGAAAGATGCCTGACACTGTCTAGTATTCAGGGCAAGAAGTGGATTTAGAAACGAACACAGAGATTTAGGAAAGCTACTTGCTCCAATTCAGAAATTGTAACAACATGAAGTCAGCCATAAATGTTTGGCCTGGCTGAGAACTTAAACCTTCTTGCTCTCCAAAAAAACTGAAAACTGAAATCCATTGCCTGAAATAAAAATGCTAAAGGTGGGGGTGGGGAGACTAAGCCGAATATAAGAAATAAATATTTAAGAAAAATAAAAGAGAATGAGCTTCCTCTAAACTCTACTATTTCACTAAAAATAACCTCACAGCACAATGGTATCGGAGGGATCCCTACTCAATAGGCAAGCTGAAGACAGCCTCTCTCGCTTGACTCCAGCCACTGCGCATGTTCAGGAGGCCCCAGGTGTGACCTCTGCTCCCCTGTGAGCAGCGGAGGGGCCAGGCAATCTATCATGGTGTTCATCCTGTCAGCCCTGGTGCTTCACCGCTGCTGTCTGTCACCCTGGTGGATGAGACCTGCTTAAGGGCAATCATGTCAATCTCTATGTGACCACTCAGTCTACGGCAGAATGATGATGTTGACAGGCAAAGTCAGCAGAAGGTACCAAAAGCTGAAGTCATAGCCTTCACACAGAGATGCAGTGTGGACCATTGTTTTTTGTTTTGTTTCTTTCCTTTAGCTTTTTCTTTATTTTTGCCTTCCCTTTTTCTTTTATTCTCTAAGGCATACAGAACTTGCCTTCAGAGCTGGTCATCTCGGATAAACCTGTTGCCCTCTGAGTTTTTCCCGTAGTAAACATAGTGACACTTGCCCAGGACACCTGAAAAATAAAAGGAACACATCATTACAAAACCACAATTAGAGCCAAGACCCATAGATGCTGCAAAGCAGAAACACAACACAAGCATAAATCCCACGGGTGGCAGCAAAAGGATTAAGTCCCAGAAGGAAGGACCCTATCTTTTTGTCCTCAGAGTTGACATTCAAATAAAATGTCACCAGAGCACAGGCTCCTAGGAATAACATAGTTTCTGCATGATGTATCTTCCACATTTTAGAGACTTTTCTTGTTTGGCCAGTTACCCCTCAAAATAAAGCATAATCCTCTCTCCTCTCTGGGTCCCCATAGTAGTTTCTAAAAGTAAAAAATTAAGAGTCTAACCATGGGCCTAGCACAAGCAAAGGATGTATAACAACCTTCCCAGAATGTAACTCTTTTCAAGTCCCTTATCATGAGTCCATATTGTTAACGTCCAGAAAGAATCTTCCCATTCCCAGGAGGCATCAGGCACATAACAGATGATGAAGGCAGAGTGGTAGTGTTGACGAAATGCTACATGGGAAGTAATAAGAGCCTCCAACATTAAATGGCTGCTTCTTACAGGTATCCTAAACTGTAGGCTCAGGTTGAAATGCATTTGATTTTCATCTTCAGTTTTAACTAATTTCGTGGCTCCATATATAGCTTTCTTCTCATTCAAGAAAATTGTAGGATGACTGAACTATGAAAAATACCCCTAGAATAGGGTCAAACCTTTTAATCAACTCAACATTTATTTTAAATATCCATAAGAACTGACTCGCCATGGTTAGTATAGAAGCTTTGTAGGATTATTAAGGAAAAATAAGTGTTTCCAAGGAAATATTTACAACTACAATTTGATTTTTATCATCTTGTATTTTCTTCTAACTTTAGAGAACTTAAAATTCAGCTTCACAGGATTGTCTTATTATTAATTGTTGCCACGCAGCTGTGCAGCCGTCTTTCCCCCCCACACCCCCACCCCGCCCTGTGCTTAACCCTAAACTGACCCTTTTGAGGACAGTGCTCATACACCTAGCATCTCCCTGTTTGGCTCCAAAGGATGGCCGGTTAGTCAATGACGGGTAAGATTCCTCGTGGGAGGAACAACCTAAGACAGGCACGGTCGGGTGGAGGCCATTAGGAGAAATCTCGGGGCTGATGGAGGTGGGCATGAGCCCTCACTCGCCCCCCAAAAAGACTGGAGGTTTTCTACCTCTGTAGCTACATTCCTTCCCTCGACCTGCTTGGAAAGTGACCTGATGGTGTGATAGTATCGTCCTCAGCACAATAATTTTATCTTCCTGGGGTTGTTTGCATATAGGGTGTGTGAAGGCAGAGCATCTGTCTTATCGCTGCAGGCGGACTCTCGGTAATAGCAGCTTGCAGGCATGAGTAATTTGGCTTTAGCAAATTCTCAGGAATGAGACTCACAGATTGTGGAGAGAACAATGCTACTTCCAGGTAGGTGGAGAAATAAAAGCGGCGTGTTGGCCCGATTCGGGGCTCTTAGTCCATGAGGCTGGAGACCCTTGGCCCCACACTCATTTAACTCTTGACTGCTGTTCCTTTTATTTCTTAACCCTTCGCCGCCCCCTCTCATTCTCCCACTGCTCATGTCGTGCGGGACGCGACAACTAATAGCACTTGAGTCTCTGATGCATGCATAACCAGGAAATAAAGAAAACAAAGAAAATAAATGTCCACAAAACATTAATTCATGAACCACAAACCTGCCTATAAAAATAGCTGTCTACATGAATGATTCCCCCCTCCCCTCATCAGTTTGTTAGTAGGAAACCAACAATCACCATCTATTTTTCATTTGGGATACACTAGCACTTAAGATTATCCAGGTTCTTCACATCAGAAGTTCTAAGTAGTCACTGTTTTTGTGATTGTACAAGAGATATCTCTGCACTGCAGAACTTTAAACCTTATTCTTAAATAAGGATTACAAATGGCTCTTTGAAACTTTTGAGGCCAGAGCAGATGCTCCCTGGTGTAGATGACTTGGGGAAAAGTTGGGAATTGCTGTGGTCACAGAATCTCTGAGAGTTTAGCAATAGGGCTCTCCTATTTGACATGGTCCCAGGGCCTCAGAACTGGTCTAGGACCTGCTCTCATTACTTCTATTTCCTGCCACGGTCCCATGAGCAAGTTTGCTGTGGACCACACTTCCGCCTTGGTCATGCTGTTTCATGGCCCCCCCACATCCCCCGATCCTCAATTACTGTCTTTGGATTTTGGTCTGGTGCCTGGAAACACTGAACTTGGATGGAACCTCCCTGAGACCCTTCTTCAGGCCTAAATGATTCTTTTGGCTGTTGGCAGTGATCTGTTCCCTTTATTGTGCTGAATTATGTAGCACCTGGGGTTGAACTAATGTTGTCACCAATGCCAGGACCACTCTGTAGGCTTGGCTGTTCAAAATCAGGTCCAGAAACAGGATCCCCTACGGGCCTGGGCGGGAGTGCCTGAGATGTTTCCGAAAATCCACAAGGGGCTTTCTTAAACATAAGTGATTCAAATACAGCCTCAAGAAACCAGAGGAATGAGGCCGAGGATGTTAATTTTCTTCTACAGCATAAAAACAGCATGAATTTTTATAAAAAGAAATGGATAGGGCTGTCAGATATCATAAAGAATAGTCTTTCTCTTAAGTAAAAGAACGAAAGGCAGACAC
The DNA here is from genome assembly GCF_001890085.2 of Hipposideros armiger. Taxonomy (NCBI): domain Eukaryota; kingdom Metazoa; phylum Chordata; class Mammalia; order Chiroptera; family Hipposideridae; genus Hipposideros; species Hipposideros armiger. The sequence goes on along the minus strand of NW_017731622.1, from coordinate 217,532 downwards.
ACACACACACCACCCACCAGTGGGCGCATTCATTCTCTCTTGTAAACTTTCCAATGCATTCAGGATGGGATTTTTGTGCTCTACCCTCTCTCCATGGTAACTCGCAACTCCAGGTCTCACCTAAATGTAACCTGGACAGCAAGTGCCATCCTGGAAACAGGCTGTATATGCTTGGAACATGGGCCCTAATGTGAAAGAAGGTGATGAGGTCTGAGCCATGTTCCCCAGGCCTTCTTTCTGGCTGGCAATGATAAAAAGTCCCTTTTAAAGGCTGCCCTGTTCCTTTGGGCCTGGGAGCAAGAATCTTTACAGACATCCTGGTGAGAGAGCACTTTTTGATACATGCAGGGGACTGCAGTGAGGTGTCAGAGCCTGGAAAATGAGGCAAGGACATGAGGTATTAATATTGTCAATGGTCTCTTGATGGGAAAACAGATACCACACTCACCGTCAGTTTTAAATAGACCTCAAGTGCATTAATGACAAAGGGCAGACTTCAAACAAAGGGGCTGTGTGGTGGGGAGCAGAGCTAGTCTCTGGGCTGGTAATAACCTGATCTGAAAAGACACTGTCAGGGCTTGAGACAGGCCCAGGATCGTGTGTGGTGACAGAAAACAGAGATGCTGACAGAGATACCAGTGCCATATGATGCCAAGGTTATTTTAACGCTGTCTGCCATTCTAACGAGAGCTGACACCACTCCCTATCACTTGGGGTCTTCTCCGCCTGCTCCTGGAGAAGGTTTCTCCCCAGACGTCATTCAGAAACGCACTGTCGTTGTAAAGTTCCTGGCAGCCCTGTTCTGTCAGACCACTGGGGTCAAGGGGCCGAAGGATAACCTCAGTCAATCTAAATTTGGACTTTGCAGGAGGAGCCCGCTCATCCCCCTGATAGCTTGGCTACTTTAGGTGATCAGAGTGCCAGCGTGTGAGGAGCTGTCACCTTGAATAAAATCCTGAAAGTGAAGGCACTCGGTCCGAGGGCTGCTCCGGGACGGCCTGGGGATGGTCCGGCAGCCGAAAATGAAATCCAGCTGCTGGCGCTCCTCTGGGGAGAAAGATGGTCTGGCTAGCGACAGTTCAAGTCAGGCTGAAATGTTAAACTTGAACCACCTACAATGGCATAAATTAAGCTAGTGTTGCCTCTATTGAGGCCTCACAGTTGGAAAGTGATTACCCCCCCCCAAAATGGAAACTTTGTGTCAAATAAATAAATAAATACATAAATAATAACATGAACAAGGAACAACCAAAGAAAGCACAGTCCCATGTGTGGCCATAGCACTTTATTTGTCAGAAAGCTTATTTATAAAATAATAGGATCTGCTCATAAATTAAGTGAGGTGGTGGTGTATTTCTCTCCTGCTCTCCCATGGCCCTCCTTCAGTCATGCCAACTGCTATAAACTGTGAAAATTACAGAGGGAACTGTTTGCTTGCAAAGAACATTTTGACGGGGAGGCGCTCAGGGGCTGGAATTTGGGAACCCACTGGTTGTGACTCAGTAGGCGGTGGTTTCCATGTACATCTGCAACACATTCACTTGTTTGTATCTCCTCGAACTATAACGTCTTGGGAATGGGGGAAGGGGGGACAACACGTTTAATGGCATACGTAGTGTTTTTAATTAAAATATCTGGCTTTGGCCATAATAAGTGGAACAGGCTTGCCATGCATCAGGCAGACGTGTAGCTGTCTGTGTGGGGGTTTCCTTTGTGGGGGGGAGGAGGGGGCTAAAAATGACAGTGTATTGCCCCCTGGGAAATCCTTTCTTGCAAAATGAGACTCCTAATTTTTCTTAAGTAGCCAGCTCTACCCTCACTGTAAGTTCTTAAAACTATAATTATGGAAACAATGTATTGGGAAGTATCTGTTTTAAAGAGGTCCTCTATCTTTTAAATGTTTCCCCCCTCTGGAATGGACGTTCTAATTATGCAGGTTAAGTTATGACCTTGGGGCTGCCTGAGAGGTGGGAATCAGCCTCTTTCTTGGATGTAACGCTGTCATGGCAGGGATGGTAGTAGAGACTTCGTTGGGAGAAAACCCAGAGCATCCAGAGAAGGAAGTCCTTGCACACTCATACAGAGTCCAGCAAAGACCCCAGGACTCCCGGATCTCCTGGATGGCCTTGCTCTTCCAGTTGTATTTCTACCATCTATTTAGTAATGAGAGGCAGGGGACGACCTGCATTTAAATCCAGCTCGGCCTCTAACAGTTATGTGACCAAGTACATGTCCCTTTCCTCACTGAGCTGGCCTCCTCACTTGTAAAATTAGGGCAAGGGGCCAGATAATCTCAGAGGCTCATTTTAGTTCTGAAATAGATGAATTAGTATTTTCAAATGTTTCCCTTATGAAGATGAGGATGTCAGGTTCAATATTGCCTGATGGAGGAGGCAAATCCAACAGCCAGTTAATCAAAAATTTGATTTGGACTAAGTTAGCTCTTGAAACCCATCTATCACATATCCCCATAGTATATAGAAGGGGCGCTCAACTGGACCTCAAAATCTCCAAGGACAGAGTTTCTACTAACTTTCCTGCAACCCATACTTCATACTCAGAGCTGGGAGGTGCTTACCACTAACTCGCCTGTTATGTCCCACTCTCATTGAATCTCATTAACTCCATATTCAACAGAACCAAAGACTAAATATCAGAGTAAGTGGTCTACCATTTGTATCTTAGCTGCGAAAAAATAATCTTTACTAATACAAATACAAACACTTATTTGATGATGCAGTACAAGTTGGATCAATAAATCTGTACTTGTAATTATAAATTTTTGTTATCATTATTAACATTAGTTTTGTTAATCATCATTTTAAATGTTATTATCACAAATGTTTGTAAGTGGAGCTGTGTAACGACAAGCAGATTTTAATGCTTGGGATCGCTAAGAGTTTATAATTAGGCAGTGCTACCAAACAGGCAAGGGACAGAGGAACTCCTGTTCTCCAATCGGTGTGAATAAAGGAAAGAAATAGACTCTTTATGGCCTCTGAAAAAAATGATGACAGTGTGGTGAAAAGGTGAGTAGCCTCAGTGACAGAGAGGGAAAGAGTATCTGGAGAGTCTCTCTGATCTATTGTGGAAGTTTCTAGAATTATGCTTCCATGTATACACACCCGTTCACATGTCACCTCTATCATACTAACTCCTCCCCAATTTCTAAGACCCAGTGCCTGAAACAGTACTTAGTTCAGAGGAGATGCTCAGTAAATACTCACTGAATAAGTTAATTACTACCATTAAAATTATTATCTACATACGATTTAAACAAAACCCAGAAAGTTAGGAATTTCAATTTGTTGAACACTCATACTTTAAACTCTGGTAAGACTACAGACATTTGAAATGCTTTAAAAATACATACAGATTAAATATTTGCCTTATTAAAGAAGCCAGCAAAGTAACAGAAGGTAAGGGCGTCAATTCCTAAACAGCAGTGTTGTTTTTATGCTGAACACTTTTCTCCCATGAAAACAAAGCAATCACAATATCTGGCTGGAAAGAGAGAAGTGAACTGAACATTATCATCCGGCCTTAAGAGCTGTAAACATCATACCGGGGAAAGGACTTTCCCCAGAAAGCACATTCCTCTCTCTTTGTTATGTGCAGGCTGTGAGTAAACTGGGAACTGGGAAGGAATAAACACCCGTGTTTTATGATCTTGAGAAGTGGCTGGAGCAGTACCCTGAGGTCAGCCTGTGTGATGTGCTGTGGGCTCTGCTGTGGGTATCACACAGGATTTAGCAGAGCCTGCAGCATCACGGGCGCCTAGCACAACCTCCTTCCCCAGTGTAAGCTACTCAAATTCTAAGGCAAAACGAAAAGAAGAGAGATTTTAAAAGATCTTAAAGGGAGCAGATTTTGTGGAAGGAGAACAAGTCCATGCTCCATGCCAGGCATATTTTTCCTTCCTTCGCCTGCAGACTCACCTGAAGCATCAGGCTGGGACTAAAATGGGGAAAGGCTCTCCACCAGACCCAAGGAAGGTAGAGAAGGCAAAGAGAAAGTGAGACTTCCTGCCCAAACTAGCTGAGTGTGACTGCAGGCAAGTGTCTCAGTTTGGAAACTGCACCTTGGGTTGGAATGGGAATGTCACGGCCAGGCAGCGCTTGCTAACCCCCAAAATGTCTGTAAGAGCTCCTGCTGTCTTCTCCATGGACCAAGGGGCACACTGTCCTTGCTAAAGACTGGACTGACCACCTCAAACAGTGCCACCCAAGAGACGTTTCCTAGCCTCTCATATGAGTACTCTTTTGAACTCTTCTCCTTTATTATACAAAACAACACCATGAAGGATATTCCGGCCCAGTCATGCTGACCCTGATATTTTATAGTGGTGGACGTTTGAATTCTGCCATTTTGACCCCAAAAAATGCTTTGGCTCTAGGCTTATGAATATAAACATGTAAACTAACCTGGTAATTTTTCTTCCAGGGACATTAATTATTTAGAGCAAGCTCCATTTGGCCAATATCAGTCATCAAGTTTTACATTAAATCAAACCATATTCTTCTATTTTTAACATTTTTATTTTATTGCATTTATGTTCAATGGGAGTTAATTCTTTTCTATGTAATTTTTACATTAAGGTTCAATTCCACAATCAGCATTTGCCAAATATCACAATTTACCGATTATGTCTTCTAAATCTCTTAGAGTATGCATTGTACAAAGTCACAGTTTCTTGAGTAAAATTTTGCAGATCTAAATTATGACAGGAAGACTTGCATCCTCTATTAAAGTTTATTCAACATGTTTTATTGTGTGTAGTTTTAGTTCATTTCAGTTTTATTTTGTTTCATTATTTCTACCAAGGCAAATTTCTCCCCACGAATTTGCACAGTTTTCAATATACCGACAAGATATAAATCTTGGTCAGTTTTTCATCCATAATAAATTACATTATGTGCAGGTTTAGTTGCTGTCAGTTTTATTTCAGGTTGATTCTTTTTACCAGCAATGTTTAGTATAAATTAAAGTAAATGATAGCTTTTATTCATTTCTTAGCACAAAAAGTATGTAGGACAGAGGTAAATACGCTGGATGCACGGTGAGGTCTAAATTGTGGGGTTATGACATGCTGCTTTCTACCAAGCACCAGTTAAACAACACGGTAGGGGCCACCCAATCAAAGGTTAGGATGCATCCATATTCTGAAAGAAAGAAGATACAAGTGCTGGGGCAACACATCCCTTTCACAAAAGGGCATTTGGCCCCAAGGCTCAGTCCCCTCCAGCAAGGCCTGATGGGAGGTTAAACTGTCCACTGAGAGAGAACAGATTATATAGCCTGCTTAGACAAATGCTGGGCTTTGTCAAGTCTCACCAGCGTGTTTGTAAGGAAGAAAAAGCAGGGGAAGGAAGTCAGTCAGCAGGGAAAGGATCTTGGCAAAATCTGTACTGAAGGTGATAGGAATGCACGGTTGAGAAGCCAGCCTCCCAGCCTGGAAAGGTTGCACAAATGGTCACGTGAGTGGGCAGACAAGTTGACGTGTGACAAGCCAGAGCCTGTGGAAAATGCACAGTGGGCTCTCAGGGCAGCTGAAATGAGGCTTGTCATTTTAGAAGAAGAGAAGGAGATGGACAAGGGAGGAGAGGAGAAAGAAGGGTGGGGCAAGTTTTTCCCTCAATAATCTGTTAGTGGGAAACGTAAGAGCTGGTCCAAGACCCTGACAGAATTGCATCTTTGAGTGGATCTTTGTAACCAGCTCCGCTGCCCCACCCTGGTCCCCTGGGCCCTGCACTCAGGTCGCAGATGCTGTGGTCGTCCCCAGGCCTGACTGGGCCATTCTAAGTTCTCACCACATTGAGGAAATACGTGTATTAAGCTGACAGATTTAAAAGTTATCTGGCAACGGATATTCCCATTATGTGAATCCTGGAAAGGAAACAGTCAACATGCTTTTCCTGAGATGTCAATGCTTTTTAAATTTCGTTTTTGTGTTGGGGGTAGGGTGGGTAGGCAGAGGCTGAAGGGAAATAATCCCAGGTCTGTGGTGGGCTCACTTGCTCCTTTTTCGGAAAATCATTAATATGAGTAGCTCTTACATGCTGCATTTCAATCAAATAGGAACACGTATATATCAGAGATCAAACGCCATTGCTCCAACATTCCCATTCCAATCCCCCCACCCTCTCCCCCCAAAAAGAAAATACGTACTGCTAAATTTTCTTCACAATCCCAAACTTGTTTTTTTTTCCTCAGGTTACATTTTGTGCTAGTTTAAAATGAAGCCAGAAACAGTTTGCACTTTGACTTCCTAAACAATGATTTATTTATACACTCCTATAACCATACTTCCATACTTTATTATTTTGTTGTACTCCCCAGTAAGCTTAAACACAGAATGGGAAGTGTTTCTTTCAAAGTATTTCTTTACCTCTATTGAACAATTCTCACTGGGGCAGAATTTAAAGAACTTCATTTTGGGTAAGTCCTTCCTTTTATAGAGGAGGAAGTGGAAGTTCAAGGTAGCTTCCCCAAGGTCATGGTACCCATCCACTCAATCTTTCTAGCCCAGCTGTTTCTGAATTATAGGACACTGCCTGCAGGACAGAAAGTCAAGGTCACCAACAACCTGACTTAGGCTAACCCTCACCTATTTTTTCCATAGGGAGAAACTTGAATCTCCAAGGCCAATTTGGTGTGAGTGTGTTCCCATCTCCCCCATCTCTGTATTCTATGTGGGGTTTAATGGCTTGGAGATGAGCTGGATTCCAAAGTGCATGCCAAGATGGGATGCAAATCAGTTAAGATTTGTGAAGTTTCCTTCAGTGCAGCTCACTGATGGATGTCACATTAACCAAGACAGTGGTCAAGTGGTATGGCTTCATTTTTCTTTCTCAGTTTTTGACTGAGTGACTCTGAAATCTTTCAGACAGGAGAGAGGAAAGAAAGAAAAAGTTCATCCCTTCACTGCCTCCACCATCCCCACCATGGTCCCCACATATATCTTTTCTACTTTCCCTCTGAAGTCAGGAGTATTGCCACTAGAGGGCAGCATGAATTTAGAAAAAAAAACAGCAGCTTTCTTTAAAAAAAAAAAAAAATGATGGCAACTATTCAGGGAGGGCCATTAAAGACACACTGTGCTTTTGGTCACCAATTATAGGTTCTGTAATGATCAATATGTCATGTTTGTTCAACCTGTGCTGAAGGGAATGGGGTTACCAGATGCCCCGCTTTTGGATTCCTCTGGCCTCTATTTCATGGACTGATTTTCTGTATCTTTGATTGCTCTAATTAATCTTCTAGGCTCAGGGGTTGGGGATTTTTGCATATCACCTGCATAAATGTGAAGAAGCATGCAAACTCATGAACAAAGGTAGCTTCCTATATTTCTTAGAAAAAGATAATTTTTACCACAGAAGTCCAAAAAGCATACCAGCCAATGGAAGTTACCAATCATCATTTGATAATCAAAACTCTAAAAAATGTAAAAATAAAATAAAAACTGGATCAATGAAATATACAAAAGGTGTGTGTGCTCCATCTACACAAATCACAGCTACCTCTTGTACAGTTCTTCCCCGCCTAAAACCTACCTAGCCATTGTCTTCCCTCTTAGAGAACCTGGCCCATATTAACCAGGAAAGAGAGGCAGAAGCTACTCAAATAAAGCTAAAATAATCCATCTTCTGTTCAGTCATTTTTTGGTCACCATCAACATGGTCTTTTGCACACGAGCCAGTGGTTATTTCCATGCCGAGAACAACAAATGACCACCTCCCTTTAGGAGAAAAGAGGTACTCATAGGTTTCCAAGAATTGCAAGCATATCGTTATTTTTGAAAACAGCAATAAAGGTATGACATTCCAGGGAATGGAATTTTAAATTAGAAATTTCTAGAATTAAAATAAATGAATAGACTCAATCAGAGTGGGAGTGAACAAAAGTGGAGTTATTGGACGAGGAGGAGAAAGCAGAGCTGAGTCCAGGTATGGCTTTCCATTTCAGCTGAGAGACCGCTCAAGTGCAGCAAGTATACAATGGCTCTCACACGCTTTCTTTCCTTGGGAAACAGCCATGTGATTGAATAGCCACTAGGGGAATGTTGCCTTCCAATTAATTAATTTAATTAACTCATTAACTCATTGTTAACTAGCAACCTTTTTGAGTCTTTTCCCACTCATGAAACACCATAGTAACCACAACTGAGTATTTCTCTGAGTATTTACAATGAGGGTGATATAGTTGGGAAGTTTAGCTGGGGCGGGAACAGGGCTCATTGAACACTTCTCAGAGTCTTAGGATCTCCTTTTATGTGCAAAAGGATGGAGATGACAGCTTTCCATCCAGGCTTCATGAGCTTAGGACATGTAGGTACTCAATAGATTTTTTATTGTGGGCTAAATGAAAAGATCTCAGAGTACTCTGAACCCCAGTGTTTAACATATATTCTTGGACATTTACAGGTAGAGGAGTTGCATGGGTCTCCCCAGGACAGCGACTCTCCAAGTTGCCCATGCATCAGAATCACCTGAAAGTCTTGTTAAAACAGATTGTTGAGCCCCATCCCCAGAGTTTCTCATTTAGTGCATCTGAGTTGGGGTCAAGGATTTGCCTTTTTGCTAGTTCCTAAGCGATAGTGATGCTGACTGGGGACTACACTTTAAGAAACACGGTTCTAGGACAACCTAAAAAGACTCCTTTTTAAAAAAAAAATAAATAAAACTGTTGACGTTAGCTTTTATTCTTATAAAATCAAGACCACTCAAATACAGAGATCATAAAATCTGGTTGACTGAGGGTCCTAGTGCATTGTTTTAGTAGAAGGAGTTTTAACTATCTCCACGACAGCAGTCTTAAAACAAGTGGTTCCTTAAATTAAAAATAATAGTAATAGTAAAAGGTTGCTGCTTCAGCTCTTTAATATAAAACACAAAACATGAAAGTTTAAATTTAAGCGATACATGGATTGAAAAGAGTTTTTGCAAAGTATAATGAAACTGAACCTGCAAACCATAATTTATAAAGATAAAAAGCTTGCAGAAAAAATTTCCCAGAAAGTCTTTAGCCTACCTCTAGAATGACAGAATCTTATGTGAACAAGTCTTAGCAGTGAGGGGTCCTCCTGCAGAGTTTGAATGGGAATTTTGGCTTTGCTTTCAAGCAGAAATTTGCTTTTGGGTTTCAGGTCTGTTCCTATTAGAAAGCTCACATCAAAAGGGGGGAAAACATCCATAGCTCTGTCTGGTTTTTCAGGCTAAAATTTCTCAAGAGAGTCATTGAAAATAAAGACAAGTTGCTTCTTCTTTTAAAAAAAAAAATTTCAAGCTGAAAACAAAACAAGGATACTCTCAAATAAAATTAAGCAGACACTGTAACAAGTGGGTTTGTCATAATTCAAACCCTGCAAGGATTAAGGGAAAGGCCTTCCTTTCTTGGGCACATTAGTCCAGCCTCCATCTGCCGTTCATTAGAATCCAAAAAAACTTTTCCTGTTCTGATATTACTGTAATCTTTCCTAATTCCAGGACACTGTAAATTGCTTTCCCTAAAAAGAAAACAAAAGTAATCTACTGATATATGATCTAACTGAAAGAAGTATGGATTACAAAAAATAACCAAAAGTCTGCTGTTGTGGAAAGTACAGCATAATTCTTGGGCAATAGCAAATCTCACTATCAAATGCCAAAATATTTTCATTATTTCCTGATCTTCAAGTCCTTATCCTCTAACCTGCATTGAAAAAATAAGTACATAGATATGCTAACGCTAATGAAAGAAGCTACAGGTTAAGTAATAATTAATTGCAGATAGCAGTTTATAAGAGCACTATGAACCTCTTGTACATCATTATTATTTTTTTCCCCTGGATAAAGACAAAGTAAACAGTAGAAGGGCATATTATAAGGGCCTGCATTAGGGCCAGGCATATTAAAACTTAATGAAGGCACCACAGTCTTTCCAGCAACACTTTTTCCGAGTACTTTTTGCCTATCAATAGAATGGCCAGGTCAGAGAGACATTGCTGACAGTGGGTGGTACCAGGTGTTATCTGTCTCTGGAACATACTACTTTGATGGCTTGCAATATTACCCCCTTTTATTTGGCTGGCTTGAATTTGTTAGGATTCACCCTGTGGTGAGGTAACATGCCTCCATATTGGAAAAAAAATTGCCCATGAGCCAATGTGAGCCTCACACCTAATAGAATACATCTGGCTCTGACAGTTTGATGCCCAGCTCTGAGCCACATTCGGCAACACAAATTAACAGTGTAGACATTGCCCACGCTGAGCAGGAAGTAATAACCTGCTACCTGCTACTTGGCCAAAATCTCATTATAAGCCATTAAGGTAATTGAGGGCCAAGGCTATGTGAATATTAGACTCCCTGAGCGCTAGTCGTTAGTTCAGCAGAAGAAAGACTCCGAACAGAGGCGGAGGTGGGGCCAACTGAGGAGAAACTGCTTTGGACCATAGCGTGAACTCTATCTAGGGTACTCTATAGCTCTGGGAAATTCGTGAGCTGTTTCTCTTCTGCCCCAAAGCCCATGTGACCAATCCTGGGTGGGCTCAGGACTCCAGCAGGATGACATAACTCTTGGTAGGCCTCCAACAATGCTATATAATTAAAATTTGGTTTAAATGAATATTGGGGACAGCCACAAAGAAGAGGGCAAAAGAAGTCAGAGTGCTCCATGAATAATAAATGTAGAAGTGGGTGCAGGGAGAGGGGAAGGGGCAAGTTACCCATCCGCCCAGGGAGTTGGAGGCTCCCTAGAACTACTGCACGTATATGAGCTTCTATTCATCTATAGTGGGCAAAGCCAACTCCTTTTCTCATCAGGCTGATCCTCTTAGTCTCTGTCTAGTGTTGGGTGGCTATAGATAATGTGGTATGGGTTTTGGCGAGGGAATCAGGGCAGAGTCCAATCAATCACTCAACCAACCGGCTGATCAATCAACCTGATTTTCAGTACCACGAGATGGCTCTGGACAGCAGTAACAATGACAGCTATCAATAAATGTTTCTTGGAAAGAATTATATAGGTCCTGGGAGAGGAGTAATTGAAAATATAATAAACTGTCTCCAGAAATCCTTTCGTATCATTCCCCCCATGTACACATGAACACACACACACACACACACACACACACACACACACACACACCAATAATTATCAGCTGTTCAATTGTGGGAGCAAGTTTATGAAAGCTTTTACCTAACGTATAATAATAATAAAAAAAAAATCCTGAGTGCCATGTCTTCTCCAGAAACTACTGGAAGCCTGTTTAATAAACCCTCCTAGGCATCCTAAAGTTTCTGTTTCATCCTACCGCAGGTCTCTGTGAAAGGCTCCTTGGCCTTGGCATTTTGAACAACTTGGTATTTTGGGAAAAATAAGCAGAGTGGTGGAGAAAATAGTGTTCCTGAGGGTGAGGATGTCTGTGAACATCAAGTCTACACTCTGAACAACCTCAGATAATCTTCCTGACTCAGCCACGCCAGCCTCATTATTTCTCTTCCCCTAGAGGGTTAAGCACAGTCTGGAGCCTAGAAAATGGCTGCTGTTGGTACAAGTGAGGCCTTCTCTATAACTAGATCCTTCAGGAAAAAACAAATTAATCAACAGCAAGCTGAAGTGGGTTTAATGATTGCATTCTGCATACAATCAGCTTTTCCCTTTTCAAGGGCCATCAATATGTCAAGGGAAGACATATCTGAAGGATATAGCTCTTAACATCAAGGTTATCTATTCTCCACAAGGCTCCCACTCCTTGCCAGGCTGATACTCCACGCTGCCTGTGTCTAACATTTTCATCAACTCTGCAATCAATCAAGGTAATAATGTTGTGCAAAAAATCAATTAACAACGCAATTAAACTTTCCTTATTATCTCAAAGGGCTGAAATAATACCTAAAGGGAAGATAGACTCACTGAACGCAGACATCCATAATCCAATGTGAAAGTGAATTATGAGGTTGGACAGATGCAGGCATGTGCTGGTGCTGTTATTTTCCAGGGGTTATATCTCATCGTGGCAGTGTATCAGTCAGCCCCAATCCCAGACCCTAAAATTCCAAATTACTTTTAAGAAATATATGATGTGCAATATCCATTTCATACTCTCTTTTAAAGATAAACCCCTCCCCTCCAAAAAAATTGAACAGCCATATTATTCAAAGACAAAATGATCTTTCAACAAGAACATAAAATATAAAAGCTATAATAACATTTACATCTGTATAGCACACATCTCTGTAAATGCAGGTCATCTATTATACATAATCTAGCGCCTAAGAGGCTCAGGATGCAGCACAACATTTAAAACCCAAATGCGTAAATGTGCAAAGTCCTATGTGATGGCTGTGGCTTCCCCAAAGTGGATGTCTCACCCTTGGCTGCCTACACACACACACACACACACACACACACACACACACACACACACATGCGCGCGCGCGCACACACACACATGTATGCACACAGGTAAAAGCATCAGTAACAATGGAAGTATTACTCATTTAAAATGAGGATGACTCTATTATTTAGCAATTACACTCAACTTGCCCTGAAACACTGTCCATAAGAATTGAGCATTTACAGTACGTAAAAAAGACGACTGTTAACCTTTTTCTGCAGAAAAGACTGCAAGGTGCCTGAAATTTCCCACTGAAAGAGACACACAGATGAAGAGGAACGGGTTCTCTGACATTTACAGAGCTCATTTTAAACCGTGCAAGGCCCATCTGCAATGGTCTGGCACCAACAGAAGAAGTCCTGGAGATACGAGTAGAAAGGGAAACAAGGACGAGAAGAGGAAAGGTGTAGAAAACAAAATAAATAAAAATAAAAACCAAAGCAAAAATCAGTAAACAAAAAATGCTGATGGAAGATTAACATTATTTGAATATCTTTTTAACTCTTGGAAGTGAAAACCAACGACACTGATTTAAAGGATAAATGTGAACAGATATCAATTGCAAATGCCCACACAAAATCATCCAGTCCCTGTCTTCATCCACTTGTCCTTCTCCATCATGGCAGAGTCTAAGGATCTTGTCAGCATACATGGAAAGCACAGGGGATACCTGGACATTCACGGGAGCCAAATAAATGGATCTAGGAAGGTATAATTCCAAATTTGGGCCTCGGAGAGTTATCTAGATCAGAAGAAGGAAGGGTTCCCCTGTGTTTCTTTTCCAAAATGTTGTTACATGAGCTCTGGGTTTTGGTAATAAACTGCTATTCTCTGAGCAGTGTGGGTTTCCACACATACCACCTGGAGTTGTGTAGGTATTGTTGTTTTAAAATATGATTGCTCAACAATGAATTCCTTTTTTGCAAGTTACTCACTTGGAACAAGGATCCATCTTAAGCCAACTTTCCCCCATTTTCAGCACAGCAGGGAGTCAGGACTGAGCCCCAAATGCAGATTTAAGTGAACAGTAAAACAAGACAAATATACACTAATGCTCATTTTGTAATTTCTAAGAAAAATGAGGAAGCAACTCCTATTGTACTTCTTGGTACAGAATTTCCACAGAGCAGTTGAACAGGTTAGTGAATCCCGCCATTTCTCTCCTAACCTTAAAGAACATAATTAATATGTTTTCATTTTCAATGACTATATTGTGTGTGTATCAACTGGAACTGCTCCTGCTGTGTATTTGATTCCACTGACGATGGGGTGGGTTGGATTTTAAATGATGTGTGAGCACTTCTGTTCTTTCTGTGCTCTGGTTTATGTGTTATTCATGACTTGCATTACAGACATGGCTGATACACAGATGTAAATGTTATTAAATCTTTTGTATTTTACAGGCTTTGTGAAAGGTTTCTTTGTTTTCAAATAATTCTCTTAACCACCAAAACTAACCAGTAATACATGACAATATCTTGGGAATTTTTTTCACTGAATTTTCTGATGAAGAGATTTTTCTCCCCAATACTGTTATTTTTTTTTCATCAAAATAAAAATGTAGGATAAATTGACAAATGGAAAGTTATATCTTTATAGTAACAGTCAAGAACAAATTCACGTGTGTATATGTGTATGTATGCACATGTGTGTGTTTTAGGTGCATGTGTGTTATGTGGGCACATGGGTACCTGTGTGCACACTGTTGTATGTGTGCTATACATGTGGTGCCTGTCCTTTTGTGTGTGTGCATTTTGTAAATAAGTGTGTTTTGTGTGTACATGGTGTGTGAGTGGGTGTGAATATGTTGACACCTTTATAGCAAATCAGAACTCAAAGTCATCCAATTCTTGATTACCTGCCAAAGATGCAGTTGCCTTACTGCATTTTGGCATCTGACATAATTTTTAATGTTTTTACCTTGCTCTATCCTCTTCACATTCCTCAGGATTTCAACAGAAATGTGGCAGAGGAGAAACCTCCTCATAACAGACAGCATTTAATCAGTCTGTGCCTCTTGCTGCCTCACTTTTTTTTTTATTGATTTCAAATTTAAACAATGCTTTGAGGCTGAACAATACACTTCTACAAATACAGCTCACGTGACTGAAGGAGGTCAAGAAAGACAAAGATGTACATATTCGTCTTGAGAGTGGTAGCTCAACTTCAAAGAGCTCTAAAAGGAGAGAAGGCTCAGGCAGCAGGGGTACCCGCTTGGTTGAAAAATGGTCTTTTCAAAGAGCAAGGAAGGTCATATCAACTCTGGGAAGTATGGTGGAGTCCAGAGATTAAGCTCTAGCTCCTGGTCTGTAGTAAATGTCCTGAGCAACTTGTTTAGTATCTCCCGGCCTTGGTTTCTTAGCATCTGGAGAAAATGCTCCTTGAGGCCTATTTCTGTTCTAATAAACACAGCCCCTACTACCATCCAAGCACATTTGCTGTGCTGTGCATAGCTCACAGAGTTGGCACAGAGATAGAGACCTTTCCCCTTCCCATGTCACTCTCTTCCATCCCTTGATTTTCCTCCTTCCCTCCTAGAATATCTATGACCCTCAAACTCTTGCCTTTCTTGGAGTTTTAATTCCCAAATCAAAATATAACTGTCTTCTTTCAGACACCCATCCTTTCATAACTTTTCTAAGAAACAACCAATTCTCTGATCAGCTAACTCATGTTAGGATTCTAATAATTGACAATGAAATTGAGTACATCACTACAGAGAAAATATTTCATTAAAAAAGAAAACACATTGGGCCGGCCGAGTGGCGCGATGGTTAAGAACTGGCTTGGGACGCCAGAGGCCCCGGTTCGTATCCCACATATGAGGGCCAGTGAACACTGTCCTCCACAGCTAAGATGCTGAACAACAGCTCAACCTGGAGCTGGGCTGCCGTGAGTCTCTGGTGACCGTAGGCTGGAGCCCCTGTGGCAGTGGGTTGCCATGGGCTACCGTGTGTAGCCAGCAGCCAGCGTGAGCGGCCAGCAGCCGCAGTGAGCGGCCGTCCAGAAGCCAGCGACTGATCTGCCTCGCCAGGGAAGAGCGTAATGATGGTGCCAGCTTGGGCCAGTGAAGCAACATCCTCCACAAATAGACTGAAGAACAAAACGACGGCAACTTGTCTGTTCCCCTTCCCCCAATTCCCCAAAAAAAAAAAAATCTAAAAAAAAAAAAGAAGACACATTAAAAAATAGACCAATTGAATAAATCTCTAATGGAATTTCAGGTAAAACAGGTAAGTGGGGAAATACTATATTCCACACACAATCAATGACACTCAAAATAAAGAAAGGGAGAGATTCTTCCCACATATGAGTAATAAACAGTCCAGAAAAGGAGGTGACTTGTCAGATAAAAATAACTGCAATAAAGTTTGCTATAATTATTTATAAAATGTTATGCAAACATAGGAAAAGGGTTAGCTCTGCCTTGGGGAGTGAGGGTCTGAGTAGAAGGCACTTAAAAAGACATTTTCTGTATGTGTATTTCTCTTTTTAGTCATGTTAAGTCATACATATAATATTTGTTATAAGTTACATAATACAGGAGGTACATTTAAAAACAATAATTACTCCTTTCAAGATTTTCATGACCACCTGATATAGAATGACTTCCAGAACATACTGCTGGAAAGATATAGATCTATAGATGCAGGATATATGGCTAAGTAAAAATTCAAAGAACAAAAAAGTGCATAATTTCAGTTACTTTTGGGTACGAAAGAAGTAAAATAAAATTAAAAAAAATAAATACAAATCTTCATATATATTTTGCAAAGAAAAACATAGAAAGGACAAACCACAGACTAATGATGACCACGTGTAGTAGGTGGGTGAAAATAGGGTGGAGGGGATCAGGATGGGACTGAGGCTTCTCTGAATGTAACTCTTTTATATTCATATTTAACATATTCAAAAATAAATAAAAAAGGATGGCGAAAGCAAACCCTAAAACTAAATAAAACTGGAGAAATGAACCTAATTACATGTCAAATAGATAGCAAAATGACACAGGAAAAGAAATCAAAGTAAATTGAGAACGCAGTAGTTCAACCACACACCTGAGTGAGATATACATTGAGTACAAAAAAAGTCAAAGAAACCTTGAGTTTTATTTAATAGACTTATTGTCATTAGTATTATTACTATTATAATTCTCCAATCATTTTGTATATATTATAGTATAGAGAAAATGTGTACATCCTTAGAAATTGTTGAAATTCAAGGTTTTTACTGTGAGAGAATGGAAATCAAAGAATGAGGGGAAATGTGGCAGGCAGAATAATGGTCCCAGGATGTCCACACTCTCATCCCCAAAACCTATATGCTACCTTAGTTGGCCAAAGAGACTTAGCAGAAGTGGTTAAGTATGGACCTTAGGATGGAGACATTATTCTGGACTATCTGGCCATGCTCCATCTAATCATGAGTCCCTAACTGAGGAGAGGCCTTTGAGGCTGTGGTCAGAGAAAGATGTGACCATGGAAAAATAATCAGAGAGATGCAACACCACTGGCTCTGAGGGTGAAAGAACAGGCCAGAAGCCAAGGAAAGTGGGAGGCGTCCAGAAGCTGGAAAAGCTAAGAAAATGGGTTTTCGCCATGAGTCTCCAGAAAGGAACACAACCCTGCCGACACTTAAATTGTACCTCGTTGAAGACCCACGAGACCCATGTTAGACTTCTGACCAACAGAGCTATAAGGTAATGAATGTGTGTTGTTCTAAGAGATTCACTTTGTAGAAATTCATCATGGCAACTCTAGAAAACTAATACAGAAGATGATAATTATGCTGATCATGATGATGATAACTCTGCTCATTTAAATTGGAAGGATTTGTAAGACATTATTATTAAAAATTATACATGTATGAATGGGTGTGTGTGTGCGTGCACATGTGTGTAGAACATCTAGCATCCAGACATTGGTTTACAAAAAATATTTTCCACTAAAAATAACCATAGCTCCTGGAATAAATGATTAATTCAGGTTGTGGCAGGAAATGTACAAAGTGAACCTAGAACCTCTTGTGCCAGAAAGCAGGAAAAGAACATAAAAGGTAGTTTGATGAGACTCTCTTTGGCCCAATTTGGCACCATTTGAATATCAAAAAGAATAATGATAGTAATTAATCTGCCATACTGAATTAAAAAAGAAAACTATGCGTTCATAATACTTAAGCAAATAAACAAATAAATAAAAGGAAGAAAGCTCTTATTTCAAGTGCCAGCTAATTAATGTAGAAGAAGTGACATATACAATTAGAAAAATAAATCACTATACTCTGATATAGTAATTCATGCAAGTATTATCAATGGATGCCACAACTATTGGGTGAAAGTTTATTAGGGAAGAAAATATTCACACAGACTTAGACTGTTATGTTTAGAACACTTACTGATTATAAAGGGAAACATATACCTTTAGAGTGGCTCAATATGGTGGTAACCACATCAATCAAATGATCCATCTTAGCATTACTATAAAAAAGATCACTAAATACCACGTGCCTCTCAACATGATGAAATATATACTACCAACATCACCTGTATTTGCCAGAATGTTACATTTAAATCAAATTATGATGGAGCAATTAGAAAAATCTGGAATGTGGGACATTCTACAGTGAAACTGACCTGGGTTTTAGAAAAAAAAAACCCTAAATGACATGAAAAGCCGAAAAGACGGGAGGCAGGTTCTAGATCGATAGTTCTTCAGTTTTATTGTACATCAGAGTCACCAGTAGTGCTTGTTACAACTCAGATTGCTGGGTCTGCCTCATTTCTCATTGGGGTGAGGCTCCAGAACTTCTTATCTGACAAGTTCCCTAGTGATCCTAAAACTCGTGGTCTGGGGTCGGTCACCTTTGAGAACCACTGGACTATATTTAAAACTGCTTAAAAGACTTAACAACCAAATACAAACTTGGATTGGAAATTCGATCAAAACAAGAAGAATTACATCATTGGAAAATTTAACTAAGGACTGTATATTAGGCAATAGTTTTGAATTAATTTTAATTTTCTTAGCATTTTTGTGGCTTTGTAAGAAAAAGTTCTCATCTTAGGACATGCATGCTGAAGTATTTAGTGATGCAGTACAATGACGTCTGTAATTTACTTATGTCTCATACAATGTGCATAAAAGTTCTGACAATTAAGTTTGTGAATTTGTTGCAACGATGTTGCAAACTTTTTTTGATGTCAGAGGGATTATCCATTATGAGTTTGTATTAACTGGACCAACAGTTAACCAAGTTTACTATTTGGAAGTGCTGAAAAGGCTGTGTGAAAAAGTTAGATGACCTGAACTTTTCACCAACAATTCATGGCTCTTGCATCATGACAATGCACCAGTTCACATGGCATTGTCTGTGAGGGAGTTTTTAGCCAGTGAACAAATAACGGTATTGGAACACACTCCCTACTCACCTGATTTGGCCCCCAATGACTTCTTTCTTTACCCAATGATAAAAGAAAAATTGAAAGGAAGACATTTGGATGACATTCAGAGCATCAAGGATAATACAATGAGAGCACTGATGGCCATTCCAGAAAATGAGTTCCAAAATTGCTTTGAAGGGTAGACTAGGCTCTGTCGTCAGTGCATAGCTTCCCAAGGGGCATACTTCGAAGGTGACCATAGTGATATTCAGCAATGAGGTATGTAACACTTTTTCTAGGATGAGTCCACGAACTTAATTGCCTGACCTTGATGCCTCTATCTCCTGGTACGGTAACTATGAGGAACTTCAGCTACTGAATAATATGTATTATCATTGACAAATGATAGTGCATCTTGGGATATACTTTGATAATTTGTATAATTCTCATAATAATGAGTCATCTTATAACTGTTCTATTACTGTATTAGTAAGCATAATGCAAGCTGCTGTAACAACAAGCCCCACAATCTCAGTAGCCTAACACAAAAGAAGTTTGTCCTCCTTTCTCAAAAGTCCAATGTAGGAAGCTTCCTCCATGTGTGATTCATGTGGTTCTGCCATCTCCTATCAAGTCCTATTTTCTGAATTAGGCCAGTGGAAGAGGAAATGGTGAAGAAGGCAGAGCTAATTCTCAAAAGCCTTGGTTGTGAAATGACACACATCACTTCCACTAACATTTCAGTAGGTAAAACACACTCATTTGATCATATCTAACTGCAGAGGAGAATGTAAAATGAAGTCTGGCTTTGTATTCCCCAAAGGAGAAAATGTGGATTTTAGTGAGCAAAAAGCAAACCTCTGCTATATGACTAAAATGTCTTTCCCTTCTACATTCTTCTGCATCATGGAATAATATAATATGTTAAAGGTAACAGAAAGGGTAATTTTACAATCAGTTAAATATTTATTATGAGCTGACTGTGTGTCGGGCACTATATTATACTGATGTTTCCACTGGTATAGCAAAGCACAGTACCTATCACAGTGCCTGGTACATCACAGGCATTTCAGGATGTACTCATAGGTTAATAAATGAATAGACACCCTCTAGATTCCAAGCTGCACGAGAGTAGAGAATCTGGTTTGTCTACTACCGTTTCTTAGGGCCTAGCACTGTGCTCAGCATATAGTCAGCAATAAATATATGCTAAAAAATCATGTTTTAAAACTTAAAGTCATAGTTTTACTCTTGGAGCAAAAAAATTTAGAACACATTTAGTCGTGTTAGAATAATTCCGAGCCATCCAGGGTCTACCTAAATATACATGAATAGTTAAATAACTGTCAATTCCCCAGAACCATTATAGCTATATTTTAGTATCAAAGAGTAACAAGCAAATCAAGTAGACAGCATCTATTTTTAAAATGGAAACCAGTAGGTACCGTTTTTCTTTTGTCATGTTTTTATTTTTTATTTTTCAATTATAGTTGACATTCAGTATTATTTTATATTGGTTTCTGGTGTACAGCATAGTGCTTAGACATTTATATAATTTATGTAATGATCCTCCCGATAAGTCTAGTACCCACTTGGCACTATACATAGTTATTACAATATTACTGACTATATTCCCTATGCTGCATTTTACATCCCCATGACTATTTTGTATTACCAATTTGTACTTCTTACTCCCTTCCCCTTTTTCATGCTGCCCCTCAACCCCACCCCACCCTTCTATCTGTTTGTTCTCTGTATCTAACTGAAAATTAAAAATAAGGGGCTCTAACTCCCAAAGAGCTTCCATTAATTAATTAAAACATTGAATTTGCAAGATCCTGGATGACAGTGAGTTATTCCTGGAGACCAATAAGGTTGTGTAAAGGCAACAAAAAACAGCAGCAACCACAAAAATAGCACATATAACTGAGTCCTATGGCAAAGATCTAGACACAGTAACCCAGAAATAGAAGAGGTGTTCTTCATCAAATTTATACAAAGTCATTGTTTTAGAGATCTATCCAGAGGGCAATGAATCCAGTTGTATCTGGATATAGCAGCTTAAGGTAGCCTGACATGATCAACACACTCAAGGTAAAATTGTGAACATCACAATCAACTGACTCGGGAGAAACACTACAATGGCCACACCACGCTTTACAGGAGTTTTCATTGATTCATTCTCTCTCTCTTTACGTTAACCTTCACGTAAATCTAAAAACGATCTTGTTTTCCTTCTTTTGTTGCTGGAATGTCAGCACTAAAATTATATCCATTTCAAAGGCCAAATCCCCCTTGAAGAAAAATGTTTATTTATTATTACAACCATGAAAATAATAATTTAAACAAAAATAGGATCTAAGAATCTGGGCATCACCATGAAGCAATAATTCAACCTAAGTCCACTCAGTAGAGATATATATCAGGCATGTCAACTGTATTTGAGAAACTCATAAATAGAAGAATTGTGATAAATAAAGCAATTTAACTTTTTAATTTAGCATTCAGATTTTGGGTCCCCTGATCAAAACAATTTGTGAAGTAAATGATCCTATCCTCAGAAAATTTGAAATGACTGTTTCCCAAATATCCCATGACATTTTGTGTGACAAGACTCCCTACTGCCAGATAAAAGTCTCCTTAACTTTCAAGGCCCTATTCAAATGTCATTTCTTCTTAGAAGCCTCCCCTGATGTCCCTAGACAAAATTAGAGATTCCTTGTTTGTTCACTCTGTGTATCACTGTTCATTACACAACCATTATACATGCCCTACTACATCATAGCTAATCATTTCCTTATTATTATTTCTACTTAAGTGTAATTTAAGTAAACTCAGGGATCCTCTTATGCATCTTTGAATCAATAACCCTATCACAAGTTCTGGAATTCAAAATATAGTGAAAGTGTTTGTTAAATGAATAAATACATGAATGTATAAATAAGTAAATGAGCCAGGCTTTGTTTACCAAACAGAAGGCTTAGGTCATGATAAGAATTTGTAATCAAGGTGGGAGTAATACAATGATTATAAGATGGCCATATTTATTAAAAGTAGAGGCTTAATGGGGTGAAATTTCTCTTTTATAAAAAGCTTAGGTAGGAAAGAAGAAATAAATAACCTGAAAAACCTCATATCTTAAATAAATTAAATTCCTAGTTTAACGCTGGCAAATGAAGATAATTCCAGGAGTAAATTGCTTTAATGGTAAATGCAGCAACAGATTTACCAAAGAATAATGCCAATTCAACATACTTTTCCAGAATAATGAAGAGGTAGGAATATTTTCCAATTTATTTTATATGTCCAGCATTATGCTGATAACAAAACTAAACAAATATATCACAAGACAATAAAACTGCAAAACAATATACAATATTCCTTGTGTCCATGTGGGCAAATATCTATAATAAAATATTAGCAGATCCAGTAACATGTGGGTTTATACTAGAAATGCAAGGTTGGTTCAATATGGTTCAATATTCAAAAACAAATATAATACACCACATCCACAGACTGAAATATATATATATATATATATATATATATATATATATATATAAAACCATCTTAACTGATAGAGAAAAAAACTGAAAAAATTCAACATTCATCCACTCATGATAAAAACTTTCAAAAATATAGGAATAAAAAAAAGTTTTTCAACCTGATAAAGGTAATCTACAACACATCCACAGCTACCACCATATTAAAAATATAAAGATTGTTTTCCTTCCATCAAGAACAAGATAGAATACCCATTCCCATTCCTGCTATTCAATTCAAATAACCCCATCTTCCCATCTTGAATCATGTATGTCCATGTGCTGTAGGGACTGTGTGGCATGATATCTAGAAATCCACTCTTGGATATTAAAGGCAATTAGAGTTCCTGACAACTGCAGCATAGAGGCTGCTTTCTCCTACTGGAAGAGCACTAGGCAGATTCCCAAGGGCAGGATGTGCTTGGGAAGGTAGAGCAGCACTACACTGGGTGATTGTAATAGGGTGGGAGTGGGGATTTTCTTTCTAACATTAAGAGGAAAGGAATAACAAGGTCTCTGCCCTTGAGCAGGGAATAATAAATTCCTAGGCCATCTAACTGTTAACATAATAAAAGGAGATCTTAGTTCCGAATGCTCTTTTTATAGAGTTATCTTCTGCATCAAGCATGTCCCTGGAGATGGAGGTGGATTTTTCCCCAGGATCATGGCACATTCTGAAGAGCTCTCTTGGCTGCTTTAGTCCATCACAGCATCAGTTATTTATTTGATCACCTTCTACATGCAAGTACCTTAAATACATCATCTCATGGAATCCCCATGATCACTAGATAGGTTTTATTATCCACAGTCAACAGATGAAGAAAGTGGGACTTAGGTTAAATAACGTGTTCCAAGAGGCAAAATTATTACAGGAAAAAGCTATGGTTCGCTCTCAGGTTTTTGGTTTTTTGTTGTTTTGTTTTGTTTTTACTCCAAATTCAGTACTCCTTCCATTATGAAAAAGGTCATCTTAAGAATGGATGAACCAGAGAAGAATGCAGAGTATGTTTCTGTGACCCTGGACTTCATCAAAAAGTTTCATTATTTTTGTAAATATTTTTTAGGGTGTCAGATGGACACATGTCTTCTTAGGGAGACTACTTCATGGATGGTATAGAGGCTTGACCACTGCACTGTACACCTGAAGCTGACTGAATAATATTGTATGTCAACTATAATTTTATATCTATCTATCTATCTATCTATATATATATATATACATATATAAAAAATCACAGGATGTGGAGTATAGTATGGGGAGTGGAGTCAATGGAATTATAATAGATATGTATGATATCGAGGGAGGAGGTGGTAGATTGGGGGAGGGAGGTTGTCACTTTGTGAGGGGTAAAAAGTATAACTATTGCACTGTTTTGTGCACCTGAAACTAATAAAAACACTTTTTAAAAAGTTTCATTATTTCATTTCATGAGAAAAATCTCAAAACCCATTTCCAGTTATAAGTACAAAACTTCTCCTTTTTCATGCAAATTTTCAACTACAAGACATTTTACAGAGCAACATCTGAGCAGATTTATTGTCCTCCTCCTCCTCTCCTCATCACCATCATCACCATAGCTAACTTTATTGGACTTCCTCTGTAGGCACTGTGATGAGCATTTTATATGGATGATCTCATCACTTGATCCTCGGGACAACCCTATGAGGTAACTAGCATTATTTTTTGCCCTTTCTTTCTTTTACAGATTGCCTGTAAAATGGATCTAAACAAAATTCAAATCTGTGAGTCCTTGAGGGAGGGTTTGTATTCTCTCTGGAGCCCACCAAATTGGTTTATAGAGCAGTGCATGGAAATCCTTGCCCATAGCTTTCATCCCCTCTCTCTCTGCATCCTTCAGTGTGTAAATCTATCTCAACAAATAATATGGCCTGATGGTCTGATCCAGGGCAAAAAAGAAGTCTTAAAAATAATAAAAAATATTTCCACAATTCAGTTGCCCTGACATTCTTCTTGCATTCACGTTGGAAATCAGTCTCCTGGGACCTTTAAATGGCACAGACCTTGCCTTTTGTTTTGGGCAGACTGTGCTTGGACAAATGGAGAGCCCTGCATTGCACCGCTGTTACGAGTGGGCCAAGAGGAAAGCTCAAAAGAAACATGCGTAGTAGATACTCCTGGTCTTTCTGGAATTTAATACTTCACCTCCTCTTGGCCCACCATCTTTTTGTGAGGCCTCAAAGACTTTCTATTTGAAAAATAATGAAAATCCAACCAATAAAGTCAAACCTATTGGCCCAAGTCTCCTCATCGCTGAGGTGATCCCCAAACTACTGTAAAAGAGGTAGCTTCGAAGCCCTGTTTTCCATGTGAGATAAAAAAAAAAAAAGCCTCCCAAGCCATTGGCATGCCACTAAAAATACCTTTCCAAATGGATGTAGTCTCCCTGCCAGAGAAGAGCAAGGAAAAGCCAGAATGGAATTCAGGAGCCAGACGAACGCAGTCTCTGGGGAGCACTGCCTTTTGCCACATTGCTGGAAAATCGAGAGTTTATAGTTGGTAGAACTGAGAGCAATTAAGTGTACTTTGCAGCCCATCTGCAGCAGAGTCTAATTTCTGATTCTAGATGTCTGCATTTTTAACGAGTCTGTTGTGATTTTTTTAAGCACAGTAAAGTTTGAGAATCAATGTCATGGACTCAGGAGACAGACAACCTGGGTTCAAATCTCTTTGTGTCTCAATATCTGTACTTGTCGAGTGGGGATACTAATGATATCTCATTCTGAAGGTTAAATAAGATGTTGAATATAAAGGGCTCGACAGTGGCTAGCACGTAGTGAGCACTCAATTCTCATTAGTTATTGGTCTTTGTAAAAATTGCATGTGCACAGCAGAGTTAGCCTTTCCAAAAAAAGAATTTAACAACTATGAAATCATATTATCCTCACAATAATCCTGAAAGTCAGTGAAAATTTTATTATGCCTATTTTAAAGGGATGAGAGCAAAAGTACAAGGGATACCAGACAACATGGGATGGCAAATACAATTCATTTGGTATAACAGGCACAACCGATGATAACGGTTGCATATGGCACATTATTGAAGAGCTTCCTGAGGCTTCCTTTGGTGCCACTGGTGCACAGAGTTAACCTGCTACTGAGTGGCAGAGTTGGAATTAAAAGTAAGAAGGAAGTCGGCTACCAATATCCAAATTCCCCTTTTGTCTTACACACAGACAGACTATGCTGTTGAGCGTGGCAATGTGCTCATTGAAAGTGGCCACAAATTAAAAGGGGATGTTGGGAAGTGGCTCCTGGAACATCTTGTTAAAAAGGAATTGCTTCGCTAGGAGGAATAAACTTCTGACTTTGGTTTTCCCTCCTTCCTGATACTTGGAACGCAGAAATAAGGGCTCGTGCTGCAGCGACACTATTGTGACCATACTCATACACCAAACCTGAGGACGGGTGCTAGTCTGTTGAAAAGTAGAACTAAAATAAAAGAAGCCCGGCTTCCTGATGGGGTCAGACCAGCTATAGTCTGCCTACATCTGGTGTTCATATTATATGAGAGTATCTTATTAAAACCATTGCTGGTAGGGGTGCTTGTTAGTTGCAGCTGAACACAATTTCTAACCCACACAAACCCTTTTTCTAACTATTGTTACTCTTTTCTTCTAGAACTATTTTCATAAAGACCATATTGTTGTTTGTGGAGTTGCTTTAAAATTTTTTCTTCTTATAGCCACACGCTCATTGTGGAAAAAAAAAAGTACAATGAAAAATAAATAAAAATTAGGTATAATTCCACTGCCCAGAGCTAACTGCAGTAAAAGTTTTAATATTTTGCATTTTAGTCTTTTTTCTATTCATATGTCATAAACATGGGTGAGTTCATATATATCATTCTTAATTTGTTTTATTGCAGAAATATTTGCCTGTCACATTAAATATTATTGTAAACATCACTTGAATGCCACTAACATTGCACTCTGTGGATGTGTGATAATTCACTTAGCATTCCTCTCTCATTGGATACTGTTTTCTGTGTTTTGATGTTATAAACATTACCACAGTGAACATTTTAATGTATAAAGTTGCTTTGTTTATGAATTTCGGATTCTTCCCTTTGGACAGAGTCCTAAGTGTAGCATGATTAGGTCAAAGGATCTAAATATTTTCTCACCTCCTCCATAGAGCTAAAATGCTTTTCAAAGACATGTTAATATATACCCAGTCCACTCAACAGCACCACGTTTGGTTATTTGATTATCTTAGCTAGCTTAATACATGGGAAAATTATATCCAAGGGGTATTTTGCTTTTCAAGTGTCTGATTATGGTTGAGGGTAAACATTGCTCATGTCCATCATCACGTGTGTTTCCCACTGTGTTTTATGCATCTTTGTATCTCTAACATCTACCACACACCCTGGATCACAGGGGGTACTCAATATGGCTGCGCCAGAAACATGTGGTGATTCTTAATAATCATGTACTTGACAAGGCCTGAGGAAAATTGCCTTTGGAATCATTACTGATTATATTACATCCTGTGGAGTTTTTGTGTTTGATTACTGGTGATCCATGAATTATTACAATAACGATAGCTAACGCGGAGCTTTTTCTATTTATTACACACTATTCTAAAATCTTTAAGTGCATTATTTCATACAATCTTCAAAGCAACACTGTGTGGTAACTAATAGTAGCCTTCCCATTTTAGGATTTGGAAGCTGAGGCAAAGAGATGTTACATCAATGGAACAAGGATTTGAACCCACGCAGTGTGATTCTAGAATGAGTTTCTACTCTGTGTCTCCAATGGGCATGGAAACTTATGAAGTGTTTTTGGGAATACCAAAAGGAAAAAAAAAAGTTGCCTTGGCCTCCTGAAGTTCAACCTGTGGACTTTGATGTGGACAAAATGAAACAGTAAATGTAGATTAAAATGGTGATAAAAATAACCAATGCTTACTGAGGGCCAGATGCTGTTCTAAGCACCTAATCCTCTCAAAATACTTGTGTTGTAGATAGTACTATTATTTTCATTTTACAGAGAAGGAAACCGAAGCAGAGAGGTTATGCAATGTGTCTGCACTTACACTGGTAGTAACTGATAGAGCCAGGATATGAATCTAGACATATTCCAGAGCCCACTGTCTTAACCACTTTGTACAGAAATTTCCATGGTTGAATACAAAAGGATAGAAGATGGCACATGGTAGCGACCATTTAACCATCATAGAGGTAGACCCAATGTGTAAGTGAATTCAGGAGGAAACACGTTCACCATGAACTGGAACAATTGTGAGTGGCCCTACCATTCTTCGCTGTGAAATCAAAATGGCAGCTAAAGAAACATGGCATTAGAGAAAAGGCTTAGAGTGGAATCAAACAAACGTAGTTTCAAATCCTAGCTCTACCACTTTCTAGTGTATTGGGAGTAAATATTCTTCTGCAACTAGGTGGTAAAGATAAGTTGCTATACATATGGCATCTAGGAAAATCTCAAGATTTTTGTAGGAACACAAGAAAACGTGATTTATCTTATGTAGCATACACTATGGATTGGCTCTCCCCTTTACCCTGCCTTCCTCTACTATAAAAGCAGAAACACTAAAATACTTGACTTTGCAGGCTCTCAGTGACATGGTCTGGGGAATGAGAAATAAATAGACACCTTTAGAAAGCTGACCATCCACAAAACCAAACCAAACAAACAAACAATGAATGCCTCTCAAGGAAAAGACTTTCCCTCTTCATCCTGACAGATTGCTAAAATGATAGTGGGATAAAAAGACAGAAAGAGCCTGGGTGCTTGCTGGCCTGCTCTTTCAACTACTATACCAGTCCTAGATGACCTACCACCCTGCTTACTTTTATGCGAGGAGGATAAACATGTATTTAGGTCATAGTTAGGATTCTATTGCTTGCAGCTGAACATATGAGGTGTGATCAAACAATATGGAGAATGTTTAAATAAAAAAAATTATTACAGTAAAAGACACATTGCCATTAATTCCCCTCAAAACACTCCCCCTCACTTTGAACACACTTAGCCCATTGTTCTTGCCACTTTCTGAAGCAGTTCTGGAAGTCCTCCTCTGTGAGTGTCTTTACTTCATCCTCCATCATAACAACACACCTTGTCACACATCGTTTCTGGTATATGACAATTTTTGTCAAATAAAACTTATTCACCGGATCTGACACCGTACAACTTCTGGCTCTTCTCCAAAGTCAAAATGACCATGAAAGGTAAATGTTTTGAATCGATTCAGGGCATTTAGGCAGTCATGAGAGTACAACTAAAGACACTCACGAAAGAGATTTCCAGAACTGTTTCAGAAAGTGGCACAAATGATGGGATAAGTGTGTTCAAAGCAAGGGGTGTATTTTGAGCAGAGTAATGGCAATGTGTCTTTTACTGTAACAATTTTTTTAAATTCAAACAGTCACTGTATTATTTGATCATACCTGGTATGTTTAGCTCTTACACTTTCTTCACCATGTTCCATAGCCCCTGTGTTTCCCCAGACCATGGAATACACATATGTGGAGATCACAGTGTCCATCACCAAACAGCTAAGGCCTATTTTTTTAGAGTTCAGTGACTCAATGTTCTCCATAGGTAGGTGTCAGGATGTCACGTATAGGTGAGAAAATATAAATCTAATCCTCTGTCCATTACAGCCAGTAGGAGAGCTGACTGGTTGTAGACTAATACAAAGTTGGGTTATTTAGTGAGATTCTAATCACCAATGACCACATGAGGCCCTATAACATAAAGGAGTATTGTATAGCTGAAAGAGAGACAAACAGGCCAGGATTCAAATCCTGGAATTGCTATGTACCAACAGTGACAATGAATAGTTACCTTAAACTCTCTAGATCTCAGTTTTTGTTTCTGTAAAGTGGGGATAATAGCTCTTATATTCTAGGGTTACAACTAAGATAATGTATTGTATTATCTATAAAACAACTATTGCAATGCCTAGAAACCATAATAGGTGATCCAAAAAAAAATGTCCGTAGTTATGATTATTAAAGGCAATAAGAAACAACAGCCTGAAATTCACTTAACTGCCTTTTGTAAGAACCTACTATGGTCCAGGTGCTGGGATTTTAGGAGCAAAGGAGAAAATCATGTTCCTGCCTCCCCACCTCCGGCCTGTCTCCCCGCCCCCCACCATGGACCATATATTAACATGGTAGAAACGCAATTACACAGACAAATGAAATAAGCCAATAACCTACCAGAAAGAGAAGAACGAGGCAGAAAAACAAAGATGGGTTCAGGGAATGAAGAGGAGCAGGCATGAGAAACAGTGGGTGGGATATCATCATAGTTAACATTGAGTGATGCTTTGCTCTTCAGAACAAAAATGTTCTTCCCATTTTCCTATGGGATGATGAAGGGCCAGAGAATCCATTAGTTTGTTTGACCAACCTCATGTCACATAATGCTAATTTCTTCTAAGTCTTAGGCCCAATTAGAACACAAATTCTTATCATTAAAAAAATAATAATAATAATATATAAGGAGATGCTGTTTATATATTTTTAAAGGTCTGAATACTGGATAGCCAGGTATCTAACTCTCTTGCCCTCTTTTCCTCATCCTGCTACCCCACCTTGAAATTTACTGAATCATTTTCTTCCAAGCTCTGCCATTAAATGTGAGGACTTTTAGGAACCGTCAGACACTGAAAAGAACTTCAGACAATTGGTTGCAAAAGGGACATTGAAACATGCTCTCCATTGTCTAAAATGTTTCTAAGTATTTTTTTTATAAAATGTGTGCCATTTTCCAAGACCCCACGCTCCACAAGGATAACATAGTTTGTTTTATTTTGAGAGGAAAAAAAGCAAATGCAAAGGTGAACCATGCCTATACTTTTTTTGTTGTTCAGACAAAGCTGTTTCTTTTTATTTCAGCCTGTTTCTGTCCAGCGAGATGGCACTGCTGCTGGCAACGTCCACTCCCTTTCAACCTCCGTGGTCCTACCAGACTCACAGCAGTGCTACAAAATATCGACTTGAAAAGTAATTAAGATATAAGTATTCCAAAAGAGAACACATGGTTATTTAAAGTCATTGGACACCGTTCAAAAGGAAAGATCTATGGACTACAAGGGCTAAGAGCCATCATGCTGTTTCTCCTCCACTTCTCACATTAAGAAAAAAGACTAATTATAAATCTCCCGCAAATATGACCTGGTAAAGGGTTTTCAAACAAAAGCCTGAACTGAACGGGATATCTGGCAGATCTGGGCCCTTGGTTTCCCTAATAACCATTAAAGTTGTTCCTAGTAAACCTTTTTACAGCAACATTAGAAATATCAGAGTTTACGTATTCGTTAATGAATCGCTGCAGAATGTGAGTGCCATATCACGTCTTTAAACGACTCCTTATTCTCGTTTTGTCTCCATTGTGCTTCTCCCCCCCCCCCCCGAACATTTCATTTCCAATGACACGTCAGCCGTCTTTCACCAACCTCAAAGGAAAGTTGAATGCGGGGCTCACAAAGTTAAGCTGACATTTGCTCCCTTCCAATAAAAAATATTTAGTCCATTAAACATAAATAGCTGTCATTATGATACATGGACTGAGTGCAAACCTCCCGGTTCCCTCTGATGTTTATTACATCCAAACAACTGCAGTGCCTGCATGTTTTCAACTTTAGTGTATTGATTAAACTTTTAAATGGCTGCCATATAACCCAGGGACAGCGGGAAGATTAATTTGCGTCAATGTTCATCTGTAATTCATTAGCCATTTATTCTTTACAACCACATGGGCTATCAAGAAAATGCAGGCCATTTTTCACTCGGCACAGGCTGAGAACAGATTCTGAAATTTGTGCTGCATACAAATAGGTTCTCTGGGCTTGGCCAGTTAAACTGCTTGGCTTTTCAAAAGTTGAAGTTAGGAAACGGCAGCAAGGAAGGAACATTAAAAGCCCAAAATGGGGAAAAGCATACGTCCTCGGGTGCTCACGGTTTAACTGAGTTTGTTCAGTGTCTTTTCATCCATGGATTACGGTTTCTTATTTCAGATTAAAATAATGGAAACTTGTGTCTAAGCAAAGGCCATAAATAAAACGGGTTGCTTTTTCCCATCCCTCTTTTTCCGCCTGCCTTCTAACATCTCCAAAAATGCTGTTTCTGGCAGAAAAATCAGAGACTGGCAGCAGAGTAGAATAGTACATATCCTAGAGGAACTCAGAGGCATCCTCTCGGGGACAGTGGCATTTGAACCATCTCTTCCTGAAACAGTGGAATCTCGCCCTGCCCTGAGTTGGGAAGGTGCCCGGCTGAATCGCGGCGTTTCCTGAGGGAAGAGGTAAGCCATCTGGCTTCTCCACATGCCCTCCTGACCCCCTTGGCAGAACACAAAATGCATATTAAAGGCATAAATGGAGCGAGCACCCTAGCGAAAGGCCCTCTGACACACAAGGCACCTAGGGGAGAGAAGGAAGGAGGGGTCCACGTGAGCTCAGGTCGGGGCTGGAGGAGGATAATGCACACAAGGGAAATTTTTCCTAATAAGATGAATAATTAAAGTGGAGAGCTAAGCACCCCGGCCTCACTGTGGCTAATAACTGCAATAGTGAGCAGCAAAAAAAAAAATCAATGGTCAGGATGACATCTGGGGAAGATCACTGGCAGGTACCCATTTGCAGGACATGTGAAAGCCAACTGCAGATGCTCAAGGCAACAGCTCTTTTCTCTAGGCTGCTGTGCCCACACAAATCAAAGGCACCAGGCACACTGGTAACCTCTGGTAACAAAGTCCGTGAAAGAGCCAACAGAGGAGGGCTTGGGGAGGAGCCTGAAAATGACTCATTTATAATATAACTGCCCAGGCTGCTTACAACCAAGGATAAAAGGGAGCCCTCCACAAAAGCCTCCATCTGGAGCCCTCCTCGCCTCAGCCCAGGAGTCACCAACACTAAGAATCTGCAGCATACAACTCCTTTTGAGGCCCTCTGGGGAGATGGGTGCAGGGTCATCATGCATAATAGAAATGCAGCTG
Source organism: Hipposideros armiger (assembly GCF_001890085.2). NCBI lineage: Eukaryota > Metazoa > Chordata > Mammalia > Chiroptera > Hipposideridae > Hipposideros > Hipposideros armiger. Next base: position 185,233 of record NW_017731622.1, on the reverse strand, counting down.
GAGGAGTTTTATTTGGCTTGTGGATGTGACATGTAAGTGTCAAAAGGAATGCACATGAATTGTAGATAAATGCACTGGATGGAACCTCAAGGTCATTAGAAACAGCCCCCTGCCATGTATAGGATCTGTCAACTTTATCTATTTTTTTCAGTTATAAGTGCACTGGGCTTTGCACCTAACAGGAGCTCGATAAATATTTACAGAGTGATTGATTAATTCAACCTGAGCACACAGATTCATTCATTCAACCATTCAACAAATATTTATCGACCGTCTATCATATCTAGATCTAGGATATAGTAGGAAACAAGTGTAGCTGCAAACTCTTAGCAATAGAGGTCTTCTATCACACTTGACTTTTACTTTCACGTGGAGCTAAGGGACATGCTAGAATCCCAGGACATCAGTTTTAGAGGCGAGGGCCATGTTCTTTGTCTGATCTTTCTAGAGGCAAACCCTGAAAATGAAGGCACTTGAACAGGTTGTGTCTTGTGAATTAACTGGATGGATAATAGCTAGAATAAAATGAGTCTGAACTCGTAGAAAAATTCAAAATACAGGTTTACTGAAATTTTCAAAGAACATTGATTCCAAGGATAAGTATAACTTATGTGGGTAACGTTAGGCTAAGAGTTTATTTTTTTAGAGGTGGGACTCCACAAACATGCTGCTTACCAACTGTATCTATCATTATTGACCTTGAGTTTGAGGAACAGAAAGGAATTTTGTGAAGGTTTCAATTAATTCAGAGCAAATAATGAAGACAGCTATGCCTGCTACACTTTTTTGAAGATACTGTGGGGCATAAAGAATAAATAAAAATCATTGCCTCTACTCTTATGCGAGGACCTTACAATCTCTTTAGGGAGACAAAATTAACACATTAGAGCTAACTAATATATGACAACAAAGAATTAGGCGCAAAATTGTTTAATATGCTTTTCTTTCTCTCTTAAATAATCAATAGAAAAATATTTATGCCAAGTGAAATCAAAGCTGCTGGGATGCCAGAACTCTCACACATAAAACTGGATGAAAGTCGTCTGATAACACATATCAAGAGCCTGAAAATGCTCTTACCTTTCCTCCCTTTAATTGCAACTCTTGATACCTATTCTAAGGAAATAATTCACCATAGAGAGGAAAACAACACTACAAAGATTTTACTGCAGATGTTTGTTATAAGGAACAGATAGTAAAGCAAAGACTAAGTAAATAATATTACATTGACTATAGAATATTGAGTGGCCATTAGGATGGTAATAATGAATACAACAAAGCAACATAGAAAAAGCTAAAACTATGCTAAAATAGCCTACAAAACAGTGAGTTCACTAGGGTTACAACTGTTTTTTCATATTAAAAACTCTGTAAGGAAATATACATGATTTATAATAGGGAGTTAGAGCTATACAAAATATGTTTTTCTATCAAATGTTTTGTGTTTGTTTCACTGCTTTTATAATTAGAAAAAGTTCTAAAATGTTTAAACTATGTGGAACAGATTATAAATGTTATGAATATTGAAAGAGAGCTTCATGCTAAGGAGCTAAAATTTAGTTTTAAAGAATATTCCTTAAAGACCCAGATATCAATACACAGGAAAGAAAAGAAAAAAAGATCCTTGGCAAAGAATATTCTAGCAAAGGCTGAGAATTTGAAATGCACATGGCCTGAAGCAGGAATAATGAAGAGATTTGCTTGGCTAGAGTAGATGAGATGCTTTGGAGAAATAATGTCAGATAAATAACATTGGATAAAAATTTTAAAACTTTGGTTATGTCAGAGTGTATCTATTTTCTTTCTACCTTCCTCTTTTCAAAGTAATAGGTATGTTTTTTACTTTAGAATCCTACCTTAGCTCTCCTCAAGTTTATGGATCAAATGGAATTAAAAATAATATATCAAAATGATTGGTTAAGTTCGTGGTTTCCAACTTTGGAAAGTGACTCTGCATTTCATCTTAGTTAATAATTTTTTTAAAAAAAGGATAGTTGATATCATTTTGAAATAGAAGAGCATGCATAATGTTTGTAATTTTTTTTAAGTGTCCAATAAAATGGAGGAAAAAAGAAAGAATAAGAATGGAGTGAGTGATGAGAATTATTATCACCTCGTAAATAACAATGCTACAATAATTAAACAACCTGGAACTTGTAAAAAAAAAAAACTGAAAGGGAGATTAATGGTACAAAATAGAAAGCAAAGAAGTAGATTTATATTATAAAGGAATTTAGGATATAATAAAGTTGACATTTTATATCAGTGAGGAAATGAAGTGCTGTTTAATAAATGTTAAAGGAACAAAATGAATTTGCAATCCTAACCAGATAAATAGTCAAATGTAAGAAAAGTGACTATAGAATAACAACAAAAAATGATTGGAGACTCTCCATTCTCTAGGGAAATGCATAAAAGTCAAAGGAAGCAATAATACAGAAAAATATCGTCAGCTCTGGCCATGTAAAAAGTTGAAAGCCTCTACATGTTAAAACACCATAAAGAATTAAAACCCAAATTACAGACCAAAAAAAAAAAGTCCTTTTTATCATCTATTACAAAGGGTTATTATCTATAAGGGAATAAACATTTCTTATAAACCAAATGAAAAATATTAACATCCCCATAGGGAAATGTGTAAATAATAACAATGGTTTATCACATAAAAATAAAAAATAGCCAATAAACTTACTTAGCATGTTCAGCCTCACAAGGCATCAAAAATATTTTTTAAAAATAGGTGTTTCATTGTTTTAAAAAATAATAACATTCAGTGTTTGTGATCATATAGTGAAATTAACCCTATCACACTGTTGGTAAAAGTTTAAATTGGTACAGCTTTGTTGAAGGCTATCTGTCAACGTGTATCAAGAACTTCAAAAAAGTATAAAGCAAGTCAAACCAATAGAAAAGTTTCTCTTCCTGCCCTACTTCCAAATCCATATGAACAGTTGTTGCCTATGAAAGATAGTCTGAGTTGGAAGGATAATTTACTTTTTAACTGTAAAACCTTTTGATTTTTAAAGAAATGCTTCAACTCCTGATTATTAAGAACAAAATAAGCTATAGTTCCATGAGAGATTTTCATTATGAATAGGTGTGTTTTATATATACATATATACATATATATAGTTATTATTATTATCATTCAGCTATAAGTTTTTTTAAATTTTATTGGGGTGATATTGATTAGTAAAATTATATGTTTCAAATGTGCATTTTTATAATACACCATCAACTATTCTATATATTTCATTTCGTGTTCACCACCCAGAGTCAGTTCTCCTTCCATCACCATATATTTGACCCCCTTTTCTCTCTTCTACCAACCCCCTGTCCCCTTACCCTCTTGTAACCACTAAACTATTATCTGTGTCTATGATTGTTTGTTTGTTTGTTTGTCTTGTTCATTTCTTGCTTTCAGTTTTATATCCCACATATGAGTGAAGTCATATGGTTCTCGATTTTCCCTGTCTCATTTATTTTGCTTAGCATGATAATCTCAAGATCCATCCATGTTGTCGCAAATGGCACTATTTCATCTTTTTTTATGGCTGAGTAATATTCCATTGTGTATATATACTACATCCTCTTTATCCAGTCATCTATTGGACACTTTGGTTGTTTCCATGTCTTGGCCACCATGAACAATGCTGCAGTGAACATAGGGGTACATATATTGTTATGGATAAATATTTTCAGATTTGTGGGGTAGTTATCCAGAAAAGAAATTTCTGGGTCGTATGATAATTCCGTTCTTAATTCTTTGATGAAACTCCATACTGTTTTCCATAGTGGCTGTACCAGTTTACATTCCCGCCAGTGTAGGAGGGTTCCTTTTCCTCCACAGCCTCTCCTGCACTTGCTGTTATTTGTCTTGTTGATAGTAGCCATTCTAACAGGTATGAGGTGGTATCTCCTTGTGGTTTTGATTTGCATTTCCCTAACAGCTAATGAAGTTGAGCATCTTTTCATATACCTGTTGGCCATTTGTATGCCTTCTTGAGAGAAGTGTCTGTTCAAGTTCTCTGCCCAGTTTTTAATTGGATTGTTTGTTTTTTTGTTGTTGAGTTGTATGAGTTCTTTATATATTTTGGATATTAGCCCCTTATTAGAGGTGTTGTTTGCAAATATCTTCTCCCATTTGGTTGGGTGCCTCTTTGTTTTGTCGCCATGCAGAAACTTTATAGTTTGATGTAGTCCCATTCATTTATTTATGCTTCTACTTCTCTTGCCTTTGAGGTCAAATTCATAAAATCTTCTTGAGCCCAAGGTCCGTAAGTTTAATACCTATGCTTTCTTTAATGCAGTTTATTGTTTCAGGTCTTATATTTAGGTCTTTGATTCATTTTTAGTTAATTTTGATATATGGTGACAACAGTCTAGTTTCACTCTTTTGCACATCGCTTGCCAATTTTCCCAGCACCATTTATTAAGAGGCTTTCTTTTCTCCATTGTATGTTTCTGGCTCCTTTGTTGAAAATTATCTGCCCATATATATGTGAGTTTATTTCTGGGTTTTCAATTCTATTCCATTGGTCTGTGTGTCTGTTTTTCTGCCAATACCATGCTGTTCTGATTATTGTCACTTTGTTGTATAAATTGAAGTCAAGGAGTATTATACCTCCAGCCTTGTTCTTTTTTTATCTTTTCCTTCTTCTTCTTTTTTTTTTTTTTGGTTAGGATTGCTTTGGTTGTTTGGGGCCTTTTGTGATTCCATACAAATCTGATGATTTTTTTGTCCTAGTTCTTTAAAAAAATGCCATTGAGATTCTGGTGGGGATTGCATTAAATCAGTATATTGCTTTGGGTAATATGGCCATTTTAACTATGTTGACTCTTCCACTCCATGAACATGGAATATCTTTCCATTTCTTTGTGTCTTCTTCAATTTCTTTTGATAATGTCATACAGTTTTCAGTCAGTGTATAGGTCCTTCACATCCTTTGTTAAGTTTATTCCTAGGTATTTTATTCTTTTTTTTTTTAGATTTTATTGGAGAATTGGGGGAGGGGAACAGACAAGTTGCTGTCCTTTTGTTCTTCAGTCTAGTTGTGGAGGATGTCGCTTCACCGGCCCATGTTGGTATTATCATTGCACTCTTCCCGGGTGAGGCAGATCGGTCACCAGCCACTAGAGGACCGCTCCTGATGGTTCACGGCCGCTCACACCAGCTGCCAGCTGCCAACTGCCAGCCGCTCACGCTGGCTGCCAGCCACTCACGGTAGCTTATGGCAGCCCATCGCAGCCCTGCTGCAGTGAATGACTCACCGGCGACTCACGGCAGCCCAGCTCCAGGTTGAGCTGTTGTTCACCATCTTAGCTGTAGAGGGCGCAGCGTCACTGGCCCTCATGTGGGATCTGAATCGCGGCCCTGCTGCTCAGAGCTGGTGTCCCAAGCCAACTCTTAACCAACGCGCCACACGGCTGGCCCTAGTTTATTCTTTTTGTTGCAATTGCAAAAGGAATTGTTTTGTTTTCTTTTTTTTTTTCTGAAATTTCATTGGTAGCATATAGGAATGGACTGGATTTTTGTACATTGATTTTGTATCGTGCAAGTTTACTGTATTTGTTTAGTTTCTAATTTTTAATTTCCATTATTTTTGTGAATCATGAGTTATAACTAGTTTTAAATAGTGAAACATTTGTCATTTTACTAATTAACTTATTATTAATTTCAAATACAAATTTTATAAATTATATTGTAGTCAGACAACATGTGGTCGATATCTAGTTTTTGAAATTTGTTAAAACCTGCTTTTACAGCTTATGGTGTGATCAATTTTAAAAAAGCGTTCCCTATATGATTTAGAAGAATGTGAATTCTCTAATTGTTTATATTGGGTGGTCGGAAAAGTCATGACACATTTTTGCAACGAAAAACAGAAAAAATATGTCATGATTTTTCTGACAACCCAATACATATGTCCATTAATGGACATACATTCTACATATGTCCATTAAAATCAGCTTAATTGTATTGATTTTCTGGATATTTATAATTTTTGTCTATTTGACCTATCACAAATAGAGAGAAATAATTTGAAATCTTTGGCTCTTATGTAGATTTTTCTACTTCCCATCATATAAATACTTGCTTTAAATAGTATGAGGCTGTGATAGTACATCAATTCTAAGACAAACACTTTTGTTCACACTTAATATGAGTCCTTTACATCATTTTGAATATTCCTTCCAGAATTAGTTTCATTTTTTTTCTCAAGTACATGCTTTTGAAGTTTTTTAAATTGAATATGTGGTTAGTAAATTCTTCCCATTTTGGCCATATCAATATTCTTTATTTTGCACTTATTTTTGAAATATAATTTCACTTTTAACAAAATTCTAGGCTAATATTGATTTTCTATTAGTATTCTGAAAATACAATTTCACTGCTTCTTGGCTTCCATATTTTTTTTTTTTACTTTGCTCATTTATTCAGTTCTTTAGATTCCACACATAAGTGAGATCATATGGTATTTGTCTTTCTCTGATTGACTTATTTCACTGAGCATAATGTTCTCTAGGTCCATCCATATCATTGCAAATGGTAAGATTTCATTCTTCTTTACGGTGGAGTAATACTCCATTGTATAAATGTACCATAGTTTCTTAATCCAGTCGTCTACCGATGGGCATTTTGGTTGTTTCCAAGTCTTGGCTATTGTAAATAGTGCTGCAATAACCAGCAATTCCGCTCTTGGCTTCCATTTTTTAATGATGAGAATTTTGCCTATTCCTTTCACTCTGTCATTTCTCTGTAGGGAATTTTTGTTTTCTCTCTAGCTACTTATAAAATCTTCTCTTTGTCTTTGGTACTCTGCAATTTTAATAATTTTATTTAGGTGTAGCTTTTAAAACGTTATCCTCCTTGTTCTACCATGTGTGTCTTTTATATTTACATGTCTTTCATCATGTTGAAGAATTCTCTACTATCATCGCCTCAGTCACTGCCTCTTCTATCTTTTCTCTATTCTCTTTCTGGAATTTTGATTATCTGAGTGGAAAACCTCCTTATTCTAGCTTCTATGCCATCTAGCCTCTCAGACTTTCTATCTCCTTGTATTTCTATGTTGCATTCTGTGTACCTTCTTTAGATACACTCATTAGTTTAGTAATAATTCTCTTCAATGACCTGATCTATTTAATCTAACTACAGATTTTAAACATGCTCATATACCTAATTTTATTTTTATACTGAAAGTTTTATTTGAATAGTTTTCAAATCAACTGGGTTTCTTTAGTCTTTTATTGCTTTCTCTGTTTATTCCATCTTTATTTCTTTAATCATTTTATATAAATTTGTTTTTTATTCAAACTGATAATTCCAATATCTGATACCCTTGGCAGTTTACTCTGTTTCTTTCGCTAACTCTTACTCTTATGTGAAGTTTCCTTAATTGATCATTTCTGATTGTGTGCTCATAAACCAATGATGCTTTCTTTCAAAAAGAACCTACAGAGCTCAAAACACTTGATTAAACGTCAAGGATCCAGACTTAATATTGAGATTTTGGTTCACATTCCTCATCTTGTGGTGAAACCATGGCTTTACCTCCATGTCCCAGTATCTGGAATTGGGACACATGCCTGCTTACTTCACTGACTTAAGCTCAATTATTTTTTTCCTCCTGGTGATTTCTCCTATTTCTAGCTGACCTAGAAACGTAGTGACAATAATTATCTAGAAATAAGATATTTTAAAGAGGATGTATATTCAAGGTCTACTCTGTCACATTTCCTAATATGCACTCATTATTTTAAAATGTATAAACAATTAAGTTGGAAACATTACACTAAATTCAAGGTAAAATTTGCCCCCAAATAATGACATTTAAATAATAAAAATTTCCAAAAATTATCTTTGGAAACTGTTTGACCTTCTAATTTATTTTATCTTCTACATTTTAGTTTAAGGATTCAGAGATACTGTGAACTTAAGTTAAGGTGGCTGCAAGAACAAACATTTCCACAGACTCTAAAAATTTAAGATTATATTAAGTCCCCAATTTGATAACCAAGGATAAAAATTCAATCACAAGTGAGATGGCCACACAGAACAAGAGCAGATACAGCACATCACAGCATGCAATTTCTTACATCCCAGAGTCCCTGAGGGGCATAGCCAGTAGCTTGAAACATGTCCATGCAAGGTATTGGAAAACCCATTTTTCCTATACCCCTGCCTTTTTATTCTCAAAGCTTGCATGATCATTCTAGAAGGATGCAGTATAATAATATGTTGTACTTCCATTTACGAGAAGTTTTACAGCCATGGGATTCTTCTGGTTCTTGAGCACGTGAAAAGAATAGTCAGTACTTAACTGTGCATGAGCAATAACTCTATCTCAATATTTCTAGCTTTCTAGAAAGTCCATTTCTTCAGATTTCCATGAAGATGTGTACACCAGAATGGTTATTACACTACTGTGGCGTAATAAAGCACCCGACTCCATTTTGATATTTGACCACTGAGAGCTTGCAGGTCCTATTCCTCCAGTTTCCCTTTTGCCCCATATCAGGGCAAGCTGGTAAGAAAGCTCAGGGGCTCCTTCCCTGGGCACCATCGGGGAAGTTTAAGTGACACAAACCTTGGCCCACATGTAGGAAACCTTTCCCTGGCACAACTGTCAGCCACAATAAAAACCAAAGCCATTTGCCCTTCACTGAAAAATCTGAGCAGGGTAGAGAGGACCCCAGAAGTATAACCAACAATCATCAAAAAAAGTGAATGTCAAATGAAATGCAGGTCCACAATTTGACCCGATTAGAGAGAAAAATTTTACTAAAAAAATTAAAAATAGAAAAGTAAAAAGGGTTCCAATTGACTTTTGTGTCTTTAAAACACACATTCTAAAAACTCCAATGTCTGTTAAGCTGCACAAACTGGCAAACTTTTGTGGCTTCAACTCATTCTGAGGCTCACATTACAGTTTTGCCTGGGTATTTTGCTAAATTTAAAGGTACTTCATACTCTTGGGGGGTTATCAAAGTAAAATGGAGGACGAACAGGTATGCTTCACCTTACCACTGAACTACTGTCTTGTCTAAATTCCCCATGGTCTTCGCACCCATTGCCTTAACATATCCCATAATGGACATGGATTCTGTGACTCAACAAGTAATAAATTGAAATAAAACTAAATCTTTGACACTTCAAATCAGCTTGACAAAATGGGACCCCATGGACCCAAAATGGGACCATCCCCCTATGTTAAAATAGTTAATACAACCTAATATAGATTAAAACAAGGCCTATAGAAATTAAGACCTATTATACAAACTGTAAATGAGGAGGTCATGTATGGTTTCTACTATCCTCCCATTTAATAGTGATATTGAGCATTATTCTTTTTCTCCTGCCACTTGTGCTTTTGGTGGCATACCTAAGAAGACTTTCCTAACCCAAGGTCATGAGCATCTTACTCCTATGTTTTATTCCAAGAGTTTTATAATTTTAGCTCTTATAATGCATTTTGAGTAAATTTTTGTGTATAGCATAAGGTATCAAACTTTATTCTCTGCATGTGGATATCCTGTTGTCCCAGCACCATTTGTTGAAAAGACTATTCTTTCCCCATTGAAATATCTTGGCACTCTTACTGAAAATCAATTGATGTTAAATATAAGAGTCTATTTCTGAACTTCCAATTCTATTACATTGACGTATACATTTCATTTATTATGCCACTATCATATTTTCTTCATTAATGTAGCTTTGTAGTAAGTTTTGAAATTGGGAAGTGTGATTCTTCCAAGTTTCTCTTCTTTTACAAGATTGTGTCGTCTATTCTGAATCCCTTGTATTTCCATATGAATTTTAACATCAGCATGTCAATTTCTATTTAAAAAGCCAGCTGGGAATTTGATAGAGATTATATTCAATCTGTAGATCAACTTCGGGAATGCTGCCATTTTAATAATACTAAGACTTACAATCCATGGACGTAAGATGTCTTCCTATTCATTTAGCTCTTCTTTAATTTTTCAGTCATGTTTTGAGTTTTTGGAGTATAAGTTTTATGCTTTTGTTAAATTCATTCCTAAGTAATTTATACTTTTATAAGTGTCATGGTGAATGAAATTTTCTTAATTTTATTTTTGATTGTTCACTGTGAATTTCTAGAAATACAATTGACTTTTTGTATATTGATCTGGTACCTTGCAATCTTGCTAAGTCATTTATTAGTACTAGTAGGTTTTTAGTGAATTCCTTGGGATATTCTAATATGTAAGATAATTTGACTCCATCATCTGGCTGCTCACTGAAGACCTTATCCTTCTCCTTTCCCTTGTGCCCCACATCTGCGCAAGTCAGTAATAAAAACTTGGGTACTCCTTCCCTTGGAAGTAGTAGCAGGGAAGTTCAAATACTACCAATCCTAGCCTGCACATGGAAACCCTTACACCAGCCTGCCCCTTACCGCAATAGAAACCCAAACCACTTGCTCTTTATTTACTCAAGCCAAGTATACCAGCTTGGGTGCTTTCTCTGCTCTCCCCAGAAATCCTTGTGATGTAAGAAATAAATGCTTCCATACTCTCTTGGGGCATGATTGCCAACAAAGTCTGACATCTGAACCAATTAGGGGAAAGCTAATATTGATCCCACCCTTTGTGGGGAAACCACAAGACATCACAAAAAAGAGAAATAATTCAAACATCCTACAACAAGGACAAGGTTAAATACAGCCATTACAAATTATATATTTGAAAAGTATTTAACCATATTAGAAAATGCTCATGATATACTATTGTGAGAAAAAAATACAAAAATATATATGCAATATAATCTCGATTTTCACTGTACATATATGCACCCATACATATGTAGAGGAAAGAACGGAAGAAAACATGTTAGAAGTATTTATCACTGGGTGGTAGGGTCGCAAAATATATTTTTATTCCTTATAATTTTATATATTTTCTCAAAGTCTTTATGAAAAACACCTATTATTCATTTTATCATTAATAAGGGCAAATAAGAGGTAAAAATCCTACCAAGGAGACATAGCTTTAGTTTAAAAATAGCGTTAGATGCTATATCACTTGACCTGCATGAATTATAAAGGTAGATTCCTGAGGTTTTATTCTGGGACACCTCTGTTTTATCTTAATTAGGCCCTTGGATCTACTTAATTATAATTTCCATTGGTGCTCAATTGTTCATCCAACAAAAATAAGCATTGAAACAAGTTTTCTCTAAAAAGCATGTGGTTAGCATAACCTTTATAAAATAAACACATTCAAGCAACTCCACCAGCAACAACAAAAATTATGCAAAACATGGTTGGTTTTGGTATTTACAGAGTGCTGATTCACCTTCCTTAACATCTCTTTGACTCCAGGCTCCATGTTCCAGCTGTAAGTCTGGGCCTCCCTTCATTATCCATTGCTAATTCTACTCAGGGTTTTCTAATCCTGCTGTCTGTTTCCCAGGTCTTCCAGGAAGGCTGCTGCCAGAGGTACACATGTAAAATGTAGAAAAAATATAGACTCCCTCCCATTTTTTACCTATAGCAGTATTTCAAATTTTGCAAAGCACAGAATACCCTTCATAAAGTGACTCTTGCTTTATTTTCTAATGCTGTCTCATCTTGAACTTAATTCTTCAGCAGTATCACATAAGATTCAGGCGCCACACCTGCCATGCTTTCACACTTCTGTGCTCAGAAGGCCTTCTCATCGTAGCACCCACCTCCTCTCCTTCAGATCAAGTGTCTCTTCCACGGCCTTTCTGAGTTCCTCTCCATTCAAGCAGCACCTTCAGTTGCCTCTTATGTGTCTTTATTGCATATTCAACAAACCTCTATGGTAGCACCGCCCACACTGCAGTGAAATAACTTGTGTTTTTTTAAAAAATTAAAAAAAAAATAATATTTTTGAAATATATTTCATTGAACCACCTGGCCATTGGTCTTCCATGCTGTCTTCCTCTAGCCCTGTGGCTTTAACTCTGTTTTCCTGATTTCTGGAATCTCTGTGAAATTGTCTCATTGTGCTTTGCTAGAAGGACAATGTGAGCAAAACAGGTAGGTGGAGGTATGCGCCCTCATTCCTGCTTTATCAAGAAGAGTTCTATTTTTATCTACTTTACAACCTGCTGGTGTTCAAAGAAGAAATCCATTGGAAGACAGAGCTCAGTAGCTATAAAAAAACTTCAACTCCACAGTTTAACCTGACAAAGACTAGACAGATGCAGAGTGTGGGCCAGGAAAGGGCAGATCCAGTAGGGACACGGGGATAGGACCTTTCTCACAGATGGGATATGGCTGAAGCTCTGGGAAGGTAGATAATCATATCCGGGTCACAGGCCCTGGAAAACCTGACCTCCACAGTGATCATGAGCCATCCACTCGTGCAATAGAATTTCAGAGCCAGAAGGAATTATAAAATGATCTAATCCATCTTCCTCACTGTACAAGCGAAGAATGGATCCCCTCAGAAATTAAGTGGCCTGCTCATGTTACCTGGGTAAGCTACAGCTTTATGACCGTCTTAGGATTAGAATTTGTTTTTCCTGGACCCTCTATCCATGCTCTTCCCACTACACTTACTTGGTCTACGTGTAAGATCAGCCCTGCCTGTGATTACCTGGAAACAGCAGTTCCAGCTAAAGGATTCCGATCATCATCACTCATTTTCCAGCTCTTTGATAGGGAAGAAAATGATTTTAGCACTAGTATCCTAACAACAACAACAAAATGCCACAAGTTTGTGTCTGAAACATGTAAATATCAGGGGATTTGAGACACTCAGCTACTTTCGCAGTCTGGTGGGAGCACGCTGGTCCTAAGCCTCAGCTCAGAGCTCTCTTTTTGATCCAAACTTAGCAGCCCAGACATTCATCTAGGGGTCTGAGTTTGACATAATCCAGACTGAACCTGTCCCCTCCCCTCACCTCAGCACACACACATTCAACATCACTCACCCAGATGTAAGCCTGTCCGCCTGTACCAGCAGTGACCTGGGTGCTGTGCCTGCCACAAGGCCAAGAGGAAGCCATCCCAGGAACGACATGGCTCATGAGATTCTGCCTTCACACAGGCAGCCGCCACGTTTTCCAGTCAAATTGCCCTCTCATATCTTTCCCATGCAGTGACCATGCAAACTATCATTCAGCACCATAAGGAAAGAACAAACTGAATCTTGTTTCCCCAAATTAATCAAAGAAAGCATTTTTTTTAGGGGTTGCATTTATCATCCCATTACGTGTTTTGAGAAGGTAGGGTGCTCCATGTCCTTTGTAGCCTGAACACCCAGTCCTCTGTGTTGCTTAGAAGTCCCTATAGCAGCATGATTTCAAGAAATGCTGGAAAATGGTTAGAAACTAAGGTTGCAAGATGCTTTAAAATATGGATCAGTATTTTATGCCTCTTTTTGGCAGAGACAGATCAGTTCTCTCAACCCTTCATCACTCATGTCCAGGGTAGTACATATGTTTCATTTGATTGGTAATGGCTCCCTAGGTCCTATCTTAGAAAGGATTCTGGGGAAGGAGTAACATAATAGATAAGTGATGTAGTATGGCCTGTGCTATAAGATAATAACCAGAAAATTTCCTACATGGTTTTCATTCCACAAGTATGTAGAACAATGAGACTCTAGCTAAACAGGCAATGGGGGAGGGGGCACACTCATTCTTTGGAATCCTGAGGTAGGCTTCTAGACTTCCCTGGAGATAACACTGGCCTGGCAATCAAACACATATCTGGCTTTGTTCTGTTCCGCTCTGCTTTTCTTCACACCCTCTGAATAACACCATTCTCTTTCTGTAATCTGATAATACTCTATCACCAGGCCTGAGCAGCTCTTAGACTCTGGACAAGATGGAAGCCATTTAAAATATACATTTCTTCTGAAGATAAGTTTTAGAAGGAAAGATTCAAAAGGCATATGTCCTTAGTTCACACATGGCATATCAAACTTGATTATGAGGCAGATACACAGACACCTGAATGGAGGTAGAATAGGGATAAACCCATGGGCCTTGTCCAGACCCATGACTTGATTGTCAAGAAGTTCAGAGTCATATAAAGTTTCTGGTTGAATTTCTCCCTCTATTCCATGCCCTGCCCCAACTGTCCTGCCAACCCAGCCAACCTCATCCATTTCAAGCATTCTCAAAGGGCAGTTTCTAGACCATCAATGCCAGCATTCCCTGGGAGCTAGCTAGAAATGCAAATTTTCAGTCTTGGCTCACTTATTCTACTTACTTAAGTCTACTCATACTTACTATGTACTTACTGAATCAGAATACCTGAAAGTGGGGCTCAGGAATCTGTTTTTAAGAAAACCATCCTTGTGATTCTGATGCATGCCAAAATTTGAGAATCAACACCCTGCAGTTCTGCCTAATAGAATTTTTTGCAATGATGAAAACCATGTTCTATATTTGTATTGTACAATATCATAGCCACTGGCCACATGAGGCTATTGAGCACTAGAAATTCGAAAATGAGGAACTGAATTTTTAATTTAATTGTAATGAATTTACATGTAAATAAGCATATGTGGCAAGTATCTGCTATATGGGATAGCATAGATCTAAGATAGTAGCATTTGCCTTTTTAGGGTTCTGGGAACTTTTTTGAGAATCTGATGAAAACCATAAACATTATCTCTAGAAAAAATACATATATTCCAGTTAACAAAATTTGGTAAACAATTTCTGGAGGTCCAAGGGAGGTGCAGAACATTCAAGAAAATCTATTAAGTATCCATCCTCAAAATTTACAGCAGCAGAATTTACAATTTACAGGTTGTAGTTAAGCTGTTAAAATAAAGCATCTCTATTTACATCATGTGGAGCTTATTTTCTAGACCAATGAAGACACAGGTTTATGTATAGTGAGTTTCAAGAGAAGTATTCAAAAACATTTCACCAAAACAGTAAACCAATTTTCTGGACCCAAAAGAGGCTGTGATGCTGAGCATTAGAAATCCCAGCAAAGGTAAATAAATATGTTAAAATTCTAATTATCCCTAAGATCATCTGTCCCCAT
Organism: Hipposideros armiger; assembly: GCF_001890085.2. Lineage (NCBI taxonomy): Eukaryota > Metazoa > Chordata > Mammalia > Chiroptera > Hipposideridae > Hipposideros > Hipposideros armiger. Next base: position 170,228 of record NW_017731622.1, on the reverse strand, counting down.
ATTAAAATATTCCACAATTACTGTCAATGGTATGTGTTGCAAAATTGATCAGGTCAGTAACCTAGAAGACCTAGTGTAGAACTGTCCACTCTTCTTAGATATTGGGTAGAATGAATGCTACCTTCCCATGGAGGGTGTTTCTCTTGCATAAGAAATGATTTGCATGTGGAAGGCAATTTTTGTCCCCTATCTCTGTAATCATTTCTGATATACAAATGGGTGTTCCTGAACCATACTCTACATTCCTAGTCTACATTCCTAGTCTTCAGTGCTCTTCTATGACAGTCAAATCCCATCATCGTTGAAGACTCAGCTCAAATACCATCTCCTCTGTCCAACACTGAGTTTTCCATTTTCCAGAATCTTAGACCACGCATCCAAAAAATTCTAGCATTTGTGACACTCACTTGAATTTCATGCATTAGAGTTTCGTCACAAGTTCCTACAGGGCAGGACCCATATCTTTGAACTTTTTTAACCTGTATATTTTCTATCTCAATGCTGAGAACTAAGTAGGTGCATATAAGTAGGTGCACTTATGAGTGAATATTGTAACTCAGATTCAATCAATATTTGAGTGCCCACCGTGGAGCTAACATTGTGCTAGACAGTTTCCCACATGTCCTTACATTCAGTCACCACAATAACCCTGAGAGGCAAATAGCATTAGATTCATTTTGAGGATAAGGATATGAAGGTTCAGTGATACTGGACAAATTTTCTAATCCAAGTGTGAAATTAGATTTAAATATGGACATTAGAGTTGAGATACTGGGTTCAAATAGTAGCTCCACCTCTTACGGCTGTGTGACATTGAGTGTGTTATTAATATGAAACCTGTTCTTTCATTTAAAAAATGGGGCTCTTAATTGTACCTCATTCATAGGGAGGAAATAAATGATATTTGTGCTAATAATAGTGTCTAGGTCATGGTTTCTAAATATTTTTGTCCAGTGCAAGTGATCAGGTTTCCTTGGAGAAATGACTCTTTCCAGGAGTAGGGCATTGGAAAATACAAAATAGCCCAGAATAGAAAATAAGGAACAGCGCAATAAATAATGGAGCACATCAAAAAAGTACAAGAGTTGAGTGAAAGGGTCTCCAACTGGAAAATCGTAAACAACTCAATCAACAAAATATATAATAATAGTAACCGATTATAACCCATAGAATAAAATAAGGGTCCATGAGACCATGATGGAATTAATTAACTAATTAAATCATTAATTGGAGAGCATAGTATACCCTTATAGTAGAATTTTTATAATAAATGTAAAAGGAATGATGTAAGTAAATAATGGTAATAACATGGTAATATCTGTTGTAAGTAAGTACCACCAATGGATTCTAAAATTGGTAAATGAGACTATGATGAAATACAAGATACTCACATAGTCTCAAAGTATCTTCCCACAAGATACTTATTAAATACAAAGGAAAAATAGCAAATTTACAATGGAAAAACCTGATAGACACTGCCTTACCCAAGGTATCAAATTTAGCATCACCAGAAATGGGACACATTGATATCATGTACCTTCTAATATAATGCACTGAGAAGAAAATGACATGCTATTCTTGTCAAATATGAATTACCTGAATTTACTCTAAAGAAATAGCTGGAAAGTCCAAACTGAGGAGTATTTCATAAAATAACTGGCCAGTACTCTTCAAAAATGTCAAAGTCTCGAAAGACAAAGAAAGAATGAGGGACTCTTCCAGATTAAAAGAGACTATGGAGACATCACAGCTGAAAGCAATGTGCGATCCTGAGTTGGATCCTACACCAAAAAGACCATTAGTGCAACAAAAGGAGAAACCTGAATAAGGTCTTTAGACGAGATAATAGTATTTTATCGATGTTTAATCATTGTATTGTGGTTACATAAAATGTCAGTACTTGGGAAATCAGGGAGAACTCTTTGGACTAACTTTTCAACCTTTTTGGGAGTTTTAAATTAATTGAAAATGAAAGGTCAAAAAATATATAGTGCCTGATACCTAACAAATCTCTAACAATGTGGAAACCTAAATGACCATCAAGAAACAAATAGCTAAAAATATGTCTACCTATGTAATGGAATAGTATTGCGCTATTAAAATGGTTGAAGTATTGACACATGCTATAACATGGGTGAGCCTTAAAAACACCACACTAAGTAAAAAAAACATGTCACAAAAGGCCACATTCTATGATTCCATTCATGCCAAATATCCAGAACAGACAAATCTAGAGAGACAGAAAGTAGATTAGTAGTTGATGGGGTGGGGGGCGGGGGGTGTATAATGGAATGGAGAGTGACTGCTAATGGACATGGGTTTGTTTTTTTTGTGGGTGAGGAAAATGTCCTAAAAATAAGATAATGTATAGCTCTCTAAATATACTAAAAACTACTGAACTGTTAGATTTTAAATAGGTGAATTTTACTGCATGTGATATCTCAATAAAGCTGTTTTTTAAAAAATAGAATAGTGTCTGATACATAATAAATGCTCTAAAAATGGGGCAGATGATGATGATGGTATGATGATGATGGTGACAATACCCTCTAGTACTATTACTGTTATCATTGTTGTTGCTGTCTCCTCAGTGGAGTTCATGGCCATTCCAGCATTAACTTGTCAGGCTTATGAATAGGTTAGGGAGCTAGCTATATAGTGATGACTTGGTTTTGTGCTCATTATCTTTTCCTCTCCACTTGGGAGCCAAACAACCTCTCTCTCCCCTGACAAAGACCAAGGGTTAAAGAAGGACCTGTTGCAGTTGCAAGCACTGATGAAGATGTTAAAAAACAAAACGCAAACTGTGGCCCAGGTGAGAGACATCACTCTATTTAGCTTTCATAGATTTCTTTTGATTTATCTCTCTGTTTACTAAATAACAAATTAAAATGATTTTTTCACCTTTCAAAGGGTTGTATGACTACCATGCATCCTTGTTCAGCCCTCAATGTATCAGGTAAGGAAAGCACCAGGTGTGTTTGTTGCAGGTGCAAATAATTGACCAGGATGACAAAAGCTGAGACTTTTTATAGGAAGGGGGAAATTCTATAGGCTTTATATGCCAGGCAGAGGGGGATTATTTTCTATGTAGGTGGCACCTTGCACAGACTCGCATTCTATTCCTCGTGCTTGCGGACCCTCCTCTATCTCTGGAAGCATAAATGCTGAAGCCAGAGTAAACACCACATTCTCTCAGGTCTCAGTGTATCCTTCGCGAGCTGAGGGCTGCCATTAATCTTGAGGAGCCTCCAAAACGCAGTATTTGTCTGGTATTTATGAGGGGCCTTTGAGGCTTGCTCATTCCTGGTCACAGCCCCAAGTCCTTGATTACTGTGAATGAAGCAAAGCCAAAGAAAGCAATGCTGATGGCTGAGCACAGGCAGAGCTAGCCCTGTTGTGTCACAATCAGAACTCACAAACAATTGTTCTGATTTGCAAGCCCAGGAAGCAGGCTTTTCTGTAATTAATGAAATCCCATGGAGGCCTCCTGGAGAGGAAGCTCTGATATTCTGGGAGACAATGGAAAAGAACGAAGGCCAAAAGGAATCGCTCTGTGAAGCTACATTCTTAACTAATTTGTTCCGAATATACTCCAGTCATACATGTGAGAAATGACATCGGAGGGCAAGGGGCAACAGTTCAGAGATAAAACAAGTTGAAGGCATTTAAAGTACTTGCCAAGGAAAAGTGCTCATCTGATAAAAATTTAGACAGGAAGGATGCCAAAAACCAGGAGAGACACAACTGAGAGATGTGATGAGGTGATTGCTGCTCCAGCTGTCAGACTTGTCAATGGTGTGGAGATGCCAGATTTTAACTCAAATGCAATGTCAGTCCAAAAGCTGCCTCTATTTCCCTGCATGGTTTTCATTAAGCAAGCACTAAGACTTGGTTCCAACTATAAATATACGATTTGGAGCCAGTTCAAGATGTAAATTTGTTGGTTGGTCTGTCTCCTCTTCAAAATGGGATTGAAGTAGGAGGAAGAGAATGCAATCTGACACCTTCAACATCACTATCCTGGAGTGGAATGAGCAGGGGTTTGCTTGGGTTAGAGGTGTGGGTACGTTGGAAGACAAGGCATGAAGGGCAGGGCAGGGCTTAAACTGCCTTTGAGAAATGCAAAATTTTCCATAGTAGTTCTTTAAAGTCCCACCAGAAAACAATGGTGACAAGTCCGCCATAATTTTGGAATGTCAAACCAGGTCAGGATTCTACGTTACGTAAACATTAGCCATAAATATGGGTCTCGGTACATGTAGACTATGAGGCTGTGGGCAACGTTGTATTCCACCTGCTTACTTAACATAAACATAAAAGGACAAAGGTGGAACATTTTTTTTTAAGGGAAGAAAAAGACTAGGACCATCCACATGGAAAGGCATCCCCCATTAAAGGGATGTCAAGGAACTGGGTAAAGAAAAAAAGAGACATTTTAAAGCTAATACAATCCTGGTTATTATGTTCTTATTTATTTTCTTTCACAGAATTATTCTCCTCATATAATCCACACAACTGATCATAATGAATCTGCTCAGTGCCTTGGAAAATAAAAAACCTACACCCCACCCTACTCCAAAAACACAATTAAAGAACAGACATCTTCTTAGACAATTCAAACATCACTATTAAAACATCAAAGCCTCTTTCTCCCTGTTACGCCAGTCTGCCCAGTGCTCTCTCTAACTTCTATATTTTGCAGAGTACACCTACACCTTTTTGAATATTGACTTCTTAGCCAGACATGCAGATTCTCCTTGGTGTGACTAACACCCATGTTTAAATCCCAAAGGCACTGAGTAATGAAATACCATCTACAAACTGCTGAAAAAAAATGAAGTACTTAGGTATAAATCTAATAAAGTATGTATAGGAACTTTATAATGAAAATTGTAAAATGCTGGCAAAAATAATTTTTAAAAGACCTAAACACTTGGAGAAGCATACCATGTTCATGGATTTGAAAACTATCACAGTAAAGATGTCAATTCTTCCCAAATAGACTTATAGGTTTAATAAAATACGCATTAAAATCTTAACACATTTCTTTATAGACATAGGCAAGCCTATAGTAATATTTATATGGAAAGGTAAAGAAGGAACTAGGATAGCCAAAACAACTTTGAAAACAGAAAGTGGGAGGAATCACTGTTTTGAATGATAAGGTTTATTATGTAAGTGTATTAGTCAAGATAGCATGGTACGGCATACCTCAGTGATATTGTGGGTTTGGTTCCAGACTATTGCAATCAAGTGATATTGCAATCAAGCGAGTATCACAATGAAGTGAGTCATAATCTTTTTGCTGGTAGAAGGTATAGCCTTCAATTTGTAAAAAAACAAAGCATCTGTGAAGCTCACTAAAGCAAAGCATAGTAAAACAAGGTATGCCTGTATTGGTGGAGAGACAGGTTGATCAACGGAACAGTATAGAGAACCTAGAGAAAGATCCACCCAAATATAACCAACTAATTTTTGACAAATAAGAAAAACAATTCAATGGCAGAGGAAGAGTATTTACAATAAATGGCATTAGGGTAAACTGGATATTCATTAGCAAACAAACAAACAAACAAACAAACCTCAACCTAAACCTCACACTTTATTCAAGCTAACACAAAATGGATCATTGACTTAAATGTAAAACACAAAACTTCAAAACTTCAAGAAAAAAACTATGGGATACAAAACTAGGCAAAGAGTTTTTACAGTTAAGACCAAAGCACAATACATAAGATGAAAATTAACATAGTGAGTCTTATCAAAATTAAAAGCTTTTGTATAATGAAAGATCTTTTTTAAAAGATTCAAAGGCAAAAGTGAAAGTAGGTAAAAGTTTAAAATGGTAAAACTTAATTTAGAGGTCAACAACAGAAATGTAACTGCAAAATCCCAAAACATTTGGAAAGAAAATATTAAATAAAGCTATAATTAAAAAAAATGAGTCAAAATGGAAATCAGAAAATATTTAAAACTAATTAGAAATTAAAACACAAAATGTCAAAATTTGGGGGATACAACTGAGGCATTAGAGCAAAATTTATAGCACTAAAGATCAATATTAGAAAAGAAGAAAGCTCTCAAGACAATGACTTCAACTTCTACCTTTAAAAACTTTTAAAAAGAGAAAATTAAATACAAAGTAAGCAGCAGAGAAATAATAATAAAACAAAAGTAAATATCAATAAAATTTAGAAAAAAAGAAAAGAAAACCAAAGATTGTCTTGGAAAAGTTGGTAAAAACATATACGTCTAGTCAGACTTAAGCAGAAAAAATGGTAGAAGACATAAATTACTAATATCACAAATGAATGCGGTAACATAAATATTGATTCTACAGAAATTAAAAAGATAAAGATAATAATGGAACTTTATAAACAATTTTATCCCGATAATTTCAACAACTAAGATGAAATGGACAAATTTCTTGAAAGACACAAAACGTGAAAGTTCATTCAAGAAAAAAATGTATAGCCTGAGTAGCACTATATATGTTAAATAAAATAAAGTTAAAATGCTCCCTAAGATCAGGAACACAGGATGACTGCTTTTACCACTTATAGTCAACATTTTAAAGGAGGATCTAACCAGTGTAATAAGGGAAGAAACAGAAACAAAAGGCAACCATAGTAAAAAACTACTTATATTGCAAAAGACATGATTATTTTCTATATAGAAAAATCACACAGAATGTACAAAAAACTATTGAAACTAAAAAGTGGATTTATTAAGAAAGCAGGATTCAAGATTGATACACAAAAATTAGTTGAATTTATATATATAAAAGCAACAATTAGAAATTGAAATTAAACATAGGATAAAAATAGGAAATACTAATGGGTCAATCTAAACTGCAAAACTTTGCTGAAAGATATTAAATAACACCTAAATAAATGATAAATATGCCATGTACATGAATTGGAAGAATCAATATCATTAATATTTCAATGATACCCAAATTGATCTGTAGGCTTAAGAAAATGCCAATCAAAATTCCAGTAGCATTTTCTTATAGAAATTGGAAAATTAATTCTAAACTTTATACATAAAATTCAAAAAAACACATAAAATAGCTTCGAAGAAGTGGAAAACTTTGGAGAATTAACCCTACCTGATTTATATTTAAGACAATATAAAACTACAGAAATCAAGATTGTGTGGTATTGGTATCAAGATAGACAAATAGATAAATGAAACATAACAGAAAGTCCAGAAATATACTCATAAATGATTCATTTTTTACAAAGATGTCAAGGCAATTCAAGAGCAAGGAATAATCTTTTAAACAGATGGTGCTGGTGCTGAAACAATTAGGTTGTCAAGTTCAAAAAAAATATGACTTCACATTTTATACAAAAATTAACTGGAAGGAAACCATAAATACAAGTGTAACAACTAACACTATAAAACTTCAAGAAAAATATGGTAAATTTTCTAGTAGCCTTCGGTTTGGCAGGGATGTCTTAAATATGACTCTAAAGGGAAGAACTTTAACAAAAAAAAAGAAATAATTAGACTTTATTAAGATTAAAAACTTTCATTCTTCAAAAGACACTTATGGAAATTAAAAAAATAAACTACAGCCTTATATATAAATATATAAATTAAATATAATATTAAATATATTAAATATAAATTCAAACCACAGTGAAAAACCATTACATACCCTAGAATGGCTATGATTAAAAGACTGGGTAGGCACCAGAGCCTTGTTAAAGTGAACCCTGCTCCATAGGGTCAGCCTCTGCACAACAGCTCTTCCACTGTAGTCATGGCCAGTCTTCACAACCAATCAGCCTGAGGGTCAATCCCTCCCATTGATATGCAAGCAAAACCAAGGCTCAACTAAACAGGAGGGCACACACAACTCACACAAGTGACACACCGGAAGCCGCCAGCTCAGGTGACCAGGGTGACTGTGACACTGGGCCCCCTAGAACACCTTCTACATAAGGCTATGCTACTAAGACTGGAAGACATAATTTACCATTTGTTAGTGGGAATGAGAATGGGGGGGGGGAAATAACTAAAACTAACATTTAGTGAGCTCTTTCTATAAAGTAGGTACTATTATAATATACCTTTTCAGGTGAGGAAATTAATTCATAAAAGTTTTAAGCAAGTTGCCCAAGATCACACAGCTACTAAGAGATAGACCTGGGATTCAAAATCCTGTGCTCTATGTTCTTAATCAGTGTATTGTTAACACATTCATAGTAACTTAACCTCTCTAGCTATCAGCTTCCTCCTTTCTAAACTAAGGATAATAATCAGTAAAATGTATGAAATAACAATGACATTATATATGAAAAGCCTAGAAACAGTAGGTGCTCAAATTACTTGAATTCTTTTTTCTTTCTCCTAGTGATTTGGATAAAAAATGCTATAGGAAAACTTTGTAACTACAGGCCCTAGTTTCTAAACTTTAACTTCCTTTTGATGATCTTTATGGAGCTTCATTAAAAATGTCATAATACTAAAAGAAAAAATTATCTTTTTTTGTTTTGTTTATAGCTTTATAGAGTTATTGATACTATATACTACACATATTTGCAGTGTACAGTTTAATAAAATTGGACATATGTATCCACCCATGAAACTATTCCTGCAATCAAGATATCGAGGATCCATCACCCCCAGTTTTTCCTTGTACCTCTTTGTAATCTCGTACTCCTACCTCTAAGCAATCTGTGATCTGATTTCTCCCAATATAGATTATTTCATATTTTCTAGTATGCTATAAATTAAATCATACAGTATATACTGTTGGTCTGGCTTCTTTCACTCAGCATAATTATTTTGAGGTTCAATCATGTTGCATGTATTAATAGTTCATTTTGAACTGTTATTATTAATATTCCATTTTACAGATCTACAACAATTTGTATATTCATTTACCTTTTGATAGATATTTAGTTCTGTTTCTATTTTTAACTTTAAGATAAAGCAGCTATAAACATTTTTGTATGAATGTTTTTATATGATAGGGGTATGTTTAACTTTTAAAGAAATTACTAAACTATTTTCCAAAGCACTTGTATCATTCTACATTTCCACTAGAAGTATTTAAGATGTTCTGGTTGCTTCAAATGATTACCAACACTTGATATGGTCAGTCTTTTAATCATAGCCATTCTAGGATATGTAATGGTTTTTCACTGTGGTTTGAATTTATATTTTCCTAATGGCAGATGATATTGAATAATTTTTGTGTGTGCTTATTTGCCACCCATGTATCTACTTTGGTGAAATGCCTGTTTTACATCATTTACCTATTTTTTTTTCTATTTGGCTGTTTTTCATTAATGAGTTGTAAGGGTGACTTATATATTCTGGATATAAGTCCTTTATCAGGTATATGTTTTGCAAATATTTTTTCTAAGGCTGTAGTTTATTTTAATTTTTATTATTTTTTTTGTAGAGGGCAGTGTCACTGGCCCTCATATGTGGTATCTGAATCAGGGCCCTCTGGCATCCCAAGCCAGCTCTTAACCAATGTGCCACACGGCCGACCCTGTAGTTTATTTTTTTAATTTTTTTAATTCCCATAATAGTGTCTTTTGAAAAGTAATATACAAAAATTAGTTGAATTTGTATATAAAAGCAACAATTAGAAATCGAAATTAAATATAGGATAAGAATATGAAATACTAAGGGGTCAATCTGTAAACTGAAAACTGCAAAACTTTGCTGAGAGATATTGAACTTTAATATCTCTCAGAAAAGCCTATACAGTTCACCTCTGGTTTTTTTTTAAGATTTTTTGGGGGAATTGGAGGATGGGAAGAGCGCTGGGGAATTGGGGGAAGGGGAACAGACAAGTTGCTGTCCTTTTGTTCTTCAGTCTAGTTGTGGAGGACGTTGCTTCACTGGCCCAAGTTGGCACCATCATTGCACTCTTCCCGGGCGAGGCAGATCAGTCGCCGGCTTCTGGATGGCTGCTCACTGCGGCTGCTGGCTGCCCACGCTGGCTGCTGGCTACACACGGTAGCCCATGGCAACCCACTGCAGGAGGGGCTGCAGCCTATGCCATTGCCGGTGACTCACAAGAGCCCAGCTCCAGGTTGAGCTGTTGTTCAGCATCTTAGCTGTAGAGGGCAGTCACTGGCCCTCATATGTGGGATCTGAACCGGGGCCCTCTGGCATCCCAAGCCAGCTCTTAATCAACGCACCACTCAGCTGGTCCTACAGTCCACCTCTTTAATCTTGATTACTGGATTTATATCCTGTATTTCTATGCAATCTAAAGCTTTAAGATATTACATTTTGGTGGTAGTGGATTAGTTAGATATCAAAGTTAAAGAGACCAGTAGATGTTTATACTATTGTAAGCAAAAGATATCAGGGGCTTGTAGTTGGGCTAAGTCTATAGAAAATATGGGTGAAATTGGAGGGAAATTTTGGAGCTAATAAGAGGGCACTTGTGAATTGAATTTCCCTGGAAGATAAAAGGATTCATTAAAAGATGAGTCAAAAGAAGGATTTTGGATGCATATGAAGATGATGCTACTGTAATTAGATAAAAGAATGCCAAAGTCAAGTCTAGGAAACATAATTAGAATGGATTTCACTATAGGAATTTGGAATACCTCTGGCATGCCTGTATGCAACTCTTCAGAACCTACTATGGTTGAAGTAGGGTGGGAGATGCAGCCTTACCTAATACATAGAGAAAAATGGAGGGAGGCAGCCAAAATGAGGAGACAAAAAAACATGTCCCAAATGAAAGAATAGAAGAAACCTCCAGAAAAAGATACAAGCAAAATGGAGTCAAGCCATCTACCAGATGCAGAGTTCAAAACATTGGTTAGAAGGATGCTCAGTGATCTCAGTGACAACTTCAACAGATAGGGAAACAGAAATGGAGATGGAAAACATAAAAAAGAACCAGTCAGAAATAAAGAATATGATAACTAAAATGAAGAATACATTAGAGGGAATCAGCAATAGATTAGATGAAGCAGAGAACTGAATCAGGGATTTAGATGATAAGGTAGCTGAAAACGACACCCCAACAAAGCAAAAAACAATAATAATCCAAAAAAATGAGGATAGTTTAAAGGGCCTCTGGGACAACATCAGGCATACTAACATTCACATCATAGGGGTACCAGAGGGAGAAGAGAGACAGCAAGGAATTGAAAACATGTTTAAGAAATAATGATGGAAAACTTCCCTAACCTGGTGAAGGAAATAGACATACAAGTCCAGGAAGTGCAGAGAGTCCCAAACAAGATGAGCCCAAAGAGGCCCACACCAAGACACATCATAATTAAAGTGCCAAATGTTAAAGACAGAGAAAGAATCTTAAAAACAGCAAGAAAAAAGCAGGTAGTTACCTAAAAGTGAGCTCCCATAAGACTGTCAGCTGATTTATCAACAGAAACTTTGCAGGCCAGAAGGTATAGGTACGAAATATTCAAAGTGATAAAAATCAAGGACCTACAACCAAGATTACTCCACCCAGCAAAGCTATCATTTAGAACCAACTGAAGGACAGATAAAGAGCTCCCTAGACAAGAAAAAAACTAAAGGAGTTCAGCCAAACCATTATTACAAGGAATCTTAGAGGGACTTCTTTAAGATGAGGGGAAAAAAAAAAGATAAAAATTATGAATAAAATGGCAATAATTACATATCTATCAACAATTACTTTAAAGATAAATGGAGTAAATGCTTCAATTAGAAGACATCAGATGGCTGAATGGATAAGAACACAAAACCCTTACATAAGCTGCCTATAAGAGACTCATTTCAGGTCGAAAGACATACACAGACTGAAAGTAAAGGGATAGGAAAAAGATATTTCATGAAAATGGAAACAAACAAACAAAAGGTAGGGTAGCAATACTCATACCAGACAGAGTAGACTTTAAAACGAAGGCTATAATGAAAGACAAAGAAGGACCCAGTAATCCCACTTCTGGGTATTTAATTAAAGAAACCCAGATTGCTACTCTGAGGGGACCTGTGCATCCATATGTTCATTGCAGCATTGTTTACAATAGCCAAGATGTGGAGGCAGCCTGGGTGTCTGTTGATGGATAAATGGATAAAGAGGAGGTGGTAGGTACACATATACAGTGGGATATTGCTCGGCCAGGGAACAGAATGGGTTCTCGCCATCTACTGCAGCAGGGATGGACCTGGAATGTACTTTGCTAAGTGGAGTGTAAGACAGAAAATGACAGGTGTGATTTCGCTTGTATGTGGAATCTAAAGAACAAAATAAACAAAACAGAAAGATAAAAGATTAAAGAGGCAATGTTAAGGCCTAGAAATGTGCACATTTAACACCCTTCACAGGGGGACTTGAAGCAGCTGGACCATGAACCACTTCAATTATTATTGTCCTACACGTTATTACTGCCTGAAGAAAAGAATTTCCATCTTAGTAAAAGTAAATTGGCCTTTATTTAGATATCTAGCTTCAACATCTTTATTAATTGTCCAAATAAAAGTAGTTAAAACTATACTGAGGTGCTTCTACAAACCAGAGAGTATCAGTGGAATATCTGTCCACCTGCCCCCCCCCCCTTTCCCTTCAAGCTGTGACTCCAGGCCAGTATCATTCATGGACCTGATCTGCCATGACAACCATGGCAGTGGCAGCAGCATAATGAGCTAAAACCCTGAGAAAAAAACATGCCTCCCTAGCCCGAGTGACTGGAAAAAAGTAGCCTCTGTTGTCCAAAGAGCATGAAGGGAGTGCCCATTTCTTTCTTCTTTTCTCCCACTGCCTCTTCCCCAAAATGGTCCCATTCACACAGAATTGTGTGATAGGGCAGGGACCTAAAACACTGACAAAAGCCCAATTTTTCAACCAAAGAAACCAGGAAAAGGAGCTCATGGGAGTCATTAGTGTGGGGGGAATCTACGAGAAGAGAGAGCTGGATGAGGAAATGCCCTAATTTTGTGTATGATATGACACACGTTGCAGAATCAACCTTGAACTGTGGTTGTGCAAAACAGACTTAAAAAAAAAAGAAAAAACACAGTAAAAGCCTTTGAGAAGTAAGTGTGATATAAACCACAGCCCAAGTCCTGGAAAATCCTGACTCATGCAAACACTGGGAAGCCTCAGAGAATATAGAGCAAAGGCTATAAAATCTTAACTGACATTGGGACTGCCATCTACAGAAGGCAAGACAGAGCTTGTAGTATAAACCTAACTGGACTGATTGCCGGACTGTTAAATATCAACATATACCAGAGAATTTAAATAAGAATCACCGTTTTATGTACATAATATTAAAAAATGTCACTTCTAGTTCCAAACAAGATGGAGTAAGCCTATTTCACCCTGTTTCTGCCATGCTGTAACTGAAAACCCTGGAGTAAAACAATAAAATATGTACCAGAAGATTCTAAAAGGGGATCACAGTAGGAGAATTCTGTGAGTGAGGATGTCAGTATTCAAAGAACTGCTCAGTGGTGAGCTCCCTGTTTTGCATTTTTGTTTGGTTTGTTTTTGCCTCCTATATATACCAGCCTGGGACCTAGCAGCTCTGAAACAGAAACTTCCAATGGATGCAGACATTAAAAAAAATAAAAACAAACAAACAAGAAACCCTATGGAGGAAAAAGAATAAGAATTACAGTGGACATCTCATCAGAAATCATGCAAACAAAAAAGAGAGTGAAATAAAATATTTAAGTAGATTTCTACACTTAATGAGAACATTTGTCAAAGGTGAAGGATAAATACTTTCTTAGACAAACAAATGCAAGATAATGCATCGTCAGTAATTCTATCCTGAGAGAAATGTTTAAAGAGTTCTTCCAGGAGAAAGAAAATGATATAGGTCAGAAATTCCAATCTAAATGAAGAAAGAAAGAGTGTTGGGGGAAGAATAAGTAAAGGTAAAATAAAATATTTGTTTATTTTTAGTTGATCTAAAAGATAACTACTTTTTATAAGTAATAATGGTAACATTGAGTTGAATGATTATAGTATATGGATAACTGAACTGAACAGCAGCAATTCCATAGGGAACAGGTGGGAGTAATTATGACTATCCGGTTATAAAACAGCCACATTATTCAGATTCAGTATTGGTACTGGTATACAAAGTAGATATATAGACCTACAGAACAGAATTGAGAGCCCAGAAATAAACCCCTGCATATACGGTCAACTAATATTTGACAAGAGAGCCAATAATATTAAACAGGGAAAGAATAGTCTCTTCAATAAATGGTGTTGGAGAAACTGGATGACCCCATGGCGGAATAATGAAATTGGACCCCTATCTTACACCACTCACAAAAATTAATTCAAAATAGATTAATGACTTAAATGTAAGATTTGAAACCATAAACTCCTAGAAGAAAACATAAAGAAAAACCCCCCTGACATAGATCTTGCTAATGACTTTTTTGATATGACAGCAAAAGCACAAGCAACATAGGCAAAAATAAATAAGTGGGGCTGTATCAAACTAAAATGTTTATGCACAGCAAAGGAAACAATTAGTAAAATTAAAAGGCAACCTGCCAAATGGGAGAAAATATTTGTGAACAATATATCTGATAAGAGGTTAATATCCAAAATATATAAAGAACTCACACAAATTAATAACAGTAAGCAATCTGATTAAAATTGGGCAGAGGAACTGAATAAACATTTTTCCAAAGTAGACATACAAATGGCCAAGAGGTACATAAAAAGGTGCTCAATATCATTAATCATCACGGAAATGCAAATTAAAACCACAATGAGACATCACCTCACACCTGTTAGAATGGTTATCATCAGAAAGACAAGAGATACAAGTGTTGGCGAGGATGTGGAGGAAAGGAAACCCTTGTGCACTGCTGGTGGGAATGTAAATCTGTGTAGCCACTATGGAAAATGGTATGGAGGTTCCTGAAAAATTTTTAAATGGATTCAACAATTCCACTTCTGGGTATGTATTCAAAGAAAACAAAACCACTATGTTGAAGGGATATCAGCACCCTATTCATTGCAGCATTATTTTCAAGAGCCAAGGCATGAAAAGTCATTGATGGATGACTGAATAAAGAAAACGGGATAGGCACACTCATACATGCATACACAATGAAATATTATTCAGCCATAATAAAGAAACAAATCCTACCATTTGCGACAACATGGATGGACCTTGAGGGCATTGTGCTAAGCAAAATAAGTCAGACAGAGAAGGATAAATACTGTATGATCTCACATATATGTGGAATCTAAAAAACTGAACTCATAAAAACTGAGACTAGCTTGGTGATTTTCAGAGGTGGGTTATGGGGGTGGATGAAATGGGTGAAGGTGGTCAAAGGTACAAACTTCCAATTATAAGATAAATAAGTCTTGGGGATGTAAGGTACAGCATGGTGAAGATAGTTAACAATATCACATTGTATATTTGAAAGTAGCTAAGAGAGTAGCTCTTAAAAGTTCTCATCATAAGGAAAAAAATTACAAAGCTGTGAGGTGATGGATTTTAACTAAACATTGTGGCAATCATTTCACAATATATACATATAGCAAATCATTATGTTATATGTCTTACACTAATACAGTGTTATATGTCAGCTAAACTCAATAAAACTGGGGGGCAGGGGGAAGACTAGCCTTCATCACTGTCATAAATGTGCTAAGTTCACTCATCAGAGAAATCAGGCCAAGAAAAGGTCATTTCAGGCACTTTGTGAAGCTCGAAAAGGAACTCTTAAGGCTAAACATACCAGGGCTATTCTCTTGGAATCGAACACAGGGTCAGAGAAATATTCTGTAGAGTTTTAAATAAAAAGTGAATAACAGAATAAAGAAAACATCAACAAGTTTTGACTCTCTGGTTTTAATATCATTTAATAGAGTTGTAGAAAGGAGGACAATAACAAGATGTTCTCATGATCCATATTAATTTACTAAACTGACCATCTTTGCCTTGACGGATTCCAAAAGTTGAGAACAATGAGCTACAAATAAGAGTTTCTTAATTCTAAAGTGCTCCAGAAGTATAAATGAGAACATCTCCTCTTGGCTTTCTAAATGCTTCATTTTCAGTTTCACCCCTATTATTCCTACCATTGAGACACTGCCCTGGTGATAGAACTGCTTGTTCCTCAACACACATGAATTCTCGGTAACCTATTCTTTGAACTTATTGAGAAATTATATGTAAGCTGAAGTTGTCTTCAAAGAGGACAACTGTATGTTGAGATGAAGAAGCCTCAAAAGCCTATGACTCACATATACAAGATAGTCACAGGCAGTTTAAACCAGATACAACTTATTTTCATTGAAGAAGAAATCTGTCAAATCATTAAATCAGCTGCTTTATTTCATTCTAGACAAAACTGACCAAAGAGAGCCAAGGTAATGTTTGGAAAGATTGACGAATCTAGAATTTACTTTAATTCACAAATTATATTCCTGGCTTGGTCACTAACATCATTTATCAATTATGTGAACATAGGTAATATATGAAACCTACCTAGAGCTCAGTTTCAACATCTGTTAAATGTATGGGCTGGCACAGCAGTCCTTGGAGATTTCTTCCAGCTCTAATATTCTATGACTCTAGAAATGACTGAATCTTTCACTTTCCAATTCAGTATTTTTGTCTCATGTAGAGGATTAAATACTCAATCTGAGTATATAATAAATCTTGGTGCAACATTAAAATAACACCATCATAGGATTTTATAATAATATAAATGTATAGCAGTATTATATATCAAAGGATTCCAACACTAATTCTTCTAGTAAAACAGACCTAAATATGTGTGAAAAAAAGCCAGTGGAGGAGAGAGCTATCTATGGATTTCAGATTTCATCTAATGGTGGTAGAGAAGTTTAAAAACAGAAGAAAACAAACAAACAAAAAAACAAGACACACGATTTTCTTCTCATTTTTCTTTGTTAACCTCTCTGAGATTTAGTTTCTTCATCTGTAAAGTTGGGATAATCATAATCAGCCTAAACAATCAGTGGGGAAACTAGATGTAATACTGTAGGTCAAGTTATTAGCCTAGAACTTTATCATTCGTTAGAAATTTTCTGAAAATCATAATTGTTCTTGCCTTGGAAACTACTGAATTGGCACTTTCTTAAGGAATCCTCTAATACTTCAAAAAAAAAAAAGATGAGGTTATAATTGTGTAAATTTCAAGAGGCCAGTTAATGGAAGAGAAACAGGCCTTAGCATGTATGGTTCATATAGAGTATATTTATCAGTCTCAGGAAACAAAATGAGGTTCCAAACCTCCAAAGTCCTTGGACCTTTTCTTTTAAGCATATGAAATAAATCAAAGCCACTTTCTTAAAGAACACATACTATTCTTGAAAGTTTCAGATTAGTTTCTAGTAGACTAGTAGTTAAAAACTGCAGCTCTTCAGAGTTCAACCATTCTTCAGCAACCAGTGTTTGTCTAGGATGCAGGGGTCAGCAAACCTTTGAGACGGAAGCCGCCAGGGGTCAGCAAACTGCAGCTCGCGAGCCACATGCAGCTATTTGGGTACATACATGTGGCTCTGAAGTAAAATTGAAAATGAAAATAAAACTATCATAGTTTCATTTGTAATATTACTTTAAATTTTCGTTATTTGTAAAAATATATTTATGGCTCACGAATAATTTTTAAATCGTTGTGAGGGACAGGATTGGCTCTTCCAGGGGTCGGCAAACTTTTGAGTTGGAACTTACCCGAAGAGCAGCATGTGGCTCGCAAGCCACAGTTCGCCGACCCCTGCCATAGGGCGTTTTGGACAGGGCAATTATTCACTATGTAGGACTCTCCTGTGCACTGCAGGATGTTAAAGGATCCCAGCCCCTTCCCACTATCTGTGAAATCAGAATTGGTGAGTGATTTCACGGGTCCCAGTGCAAAATGAAAATGCAGGACTCTGCTCAAAACTTGTTAAGAATTTCAATATGGTAACAGGAGAGAATTAAAACCAAGCATTAGCCCTGCTAAGCATGTGGCGATATGTGACTGCACAAACTGCCCACCCAGGAAGCTGGTCCTGTGTGGGAGGAGCCTTCTTGGCCACTGTAACCCCCTAACTAAGCCCCTCTCCACTGCCCTGCATTGCCAAGCACCCCCTTTAAGAACTTTTTAGTCCAACAGTTTGCTTTACAGATAATGAAACTAAGGCCCACAGATATGCAAATTGCCTAAAGTCATGTTGGTAGAAAATGCAAATGTAGGATTGAATCCATGTTTTGTAACTTCATTTTAGGTTTTCTTAAATAAAAGCTTCAAGGTATAATAAACATGGCATAAAATTACTATTTTAAAGTATACATTCTAGCTTTTTTGAGTATTCACAGTTATGTGATCATTACCACCATTTGAGAATATTTTCATCAATCCAAAAAGAAATCTTATGCCCTTTAGTAGTCATTCCTCATTTTTCTCTCTAACTCCCTCAGCCCTAGGCAACCACTTCTCTATAGATTCACCATATACTATCTATGGTCTTTTGTTAACTGGGTTCTTTCACTTAGCATAATGTTTTCGAGATTCATCCAGGTTTTACCACACATCAGTACTTTCTTTTAATTGACAAATATTCCACCATATGAATACTATATTTTATTTATGAGTCCATCAATTCATGGACTTTTGAGTTGTTTCCACTTTTGAGGGGACGTTATGAATGATGCTATAAACATTCATGAAGAAGTTTTTTTTTTTTGAGTGCACATGTTTTCTATTCTCCTCGGTATTTATCTAGGTGTGAAATTGCTAGGTCATATGGTAGCCCAATGATTAATCATTTAAAAGACTACCAGATCGTTTTCCAAAACAGCTTCATCATTTTATATTTCCTAACAACAGTGTATTAAAGTTTCAATTCCTCTACACCCTTCCCTGAATTTGTTATTATCTGTCTTTTTTTATTGTAGCCATTCTAGTGGATATGAAGTGGTATCTCTGAGTTTTTTATTTGCATTTACCTGATGGTTAATGATGTTGTATGATTACTGGCCATTTGTATATCTTCTTAGGATACATATTTATTCAGATCTTTTGTCCATTTTTAAGTGGGATAATTGCATTATCATTGATATGTTAAATGTTCTTTATATATTCTGAATACAATACGAATACAAATACAAAAATCTTCCCCCACTCTGTGGGTTGTCTTTTCACATTTTTGATGTTGTTATTTGAAGAATACAGATTTTTAATTTTGATGAGGTCCAATTTATTTATTTTTGTCTTTTATACCCTGTAATTTTGCTATCATAGCTAAGAAAAACCATTGCCTAACACAAGGTTACAAAGATTTTACACCTATGTTTTCTTCTATGAGTATTATACTTTTAGGTCTTTCATCCATTTTGAGTTAAGCTTGGTAGGGGTCCAACTTCATTCTATTTCATGTGACTATCAAGTTACCCCAGCACCATTTATTAAATTATTATTATTCCCCCTTTAAATTGCCTTGGCAACCTCATCAAATATCAGTTGATTGTGAATGTGATGGTTTATTTCTAGACTCAATTTTATTCCATTGATCTGTGTCTATTCTCATGTCTGTACTGTACTCTTTTGATTGTCATAGCTTTGTGCAAGTTTTGAAATTGGAAAGATGAATTTGGAGTAATACAATCTTCATATCCATGCTATTATAAATACAACTCTTTCCTTAATTTCACTTCTAGATTATTCATTACAAGTATATAGAAATATAATTAATTTTTCTATATTAATCTTATATCCTGTGTTTTGAATCAGTTAATAGAAAAAAAGAGAAGAAATATACATTTATATTATCTTTTATTATTATATAATTATATTTGCTGGTATTCTTTTTTTCTTTTTTTTAATGTGGTTTTGAATTAACGCCTGAGGTTCTTTGCTTTTGGCCTAAAAAATTTTACTTAGTATTTTTTGTAAAGCATGTCTGCTAGCAATAAAAGCTCTGTTTTTGTTTTACAAACAAAAAAAAATGAGTGTCTTTATTTCATCTTTATATTTGAAAGATAGTTTTGCTGGATATATGATTCTTGTTTGACAGCTATTTTCTTTCAGCACTTTGAAGATGTCATCCTACTTACTGGCTTTGACCTCCATTGTTTCTGATGAGAAGTTAATTGTTAATCCCTGCCCATGGGTGGAGAGGGAGTGAGGAGTTATTGCTTAATGGTTATAGATTTTCTTCTTAGGGTGATAAAAAGTTTTGAAAATAGTAGTGGTAATGGCCGTGCAATATTGTGAATGTAATTAATGCCACTGAATTGTACATGGGCAGTGGTAGTTTTTGTGGCTAGTCTTTAAATTTTATTGTGAACTCAGGAGAGTTCTTATTAGGTGTCTCTTTCCTGTAGTTCTCTCTGGTAAATTTACTGTTCTGGTTTAGCTTTATGCTCTCTTATAGTTATTAGCCTGTTCATAATTGCTTACTGCTAAAATCTCCAGTGTTTATAAAAGTGTCCATAGTGTTGAACTTTCCCACATTCTGCTTCAAACAAAGTCCATTCTTTTCAGGAAAGCTTTAGAGCTCTCTGTTCTTATGGATTGACTCTCCTCCTGGGGAAAAAATCTGTGATACACTGTTCCAAGCACTGGACAAGGGATAATATACTCTTGCTTTTAAGCTTGCCTCTCCAAGTGTGAAACCTCTACCCTATAATGAAACTGGGTAAGAGTGATAAAGGCCCCAGTATTTTCAACTTTCTTCACTTGGGGAAACCCTCCACTCTATGAGTGGGGGTTGAGTAAAGAAAGGAGCCCCCAAAGTCATGGCTGTACTTACCAGTAATTTAATCTCTACAACTTGGAGTTGGAGGGAATAAAAAATGCTGGCAGCCTGCCTCTCTTGATAAGATACCATACCCCTTGACTGGGGACTGACAGGAGATGAACCACCTTCCTGGCCACACCTGCTCAACGTAGAGTTTCCATCCAACTAAGATGGGAAGGGGAGGGAGGAAATGTGTCATGGTTCAAGAGTCACAGAATCTCATTTTTCCTTTTGAGTTTTAGAGGACTGTCTAAAAAGGAAAAAAAAATGTCATTTGCTGTATTCTCCTAAGATAATATCCAGAGACATTAAATGGTTTGCCTTTTTTTTCCCCATAATCTTCACAGTTATGCTTGTTTCCCTAGAAAGCATGTCACAGAGCTTCTCATGTCACCTTTCTAGGAGTGGACCTCTCTCTCTCTCTCTCTCTCTCTCTCTCTCTCTCTCCCCTCTCCTCTCCTTTTTTATTACCCCTCCCCTCCTCCCTATGCACACACTGTTTTGATACCTTGGGATTTCCATTAATGAGCAATTAGAATTTGTTATGGATGCTATCATCTTGTCTTTGGGATAGTTTTCAGTTAGGTGATCCGTCTGTGTTTTTCTCATTTTCTATGACACAAAGTTTAACTTTGAAATCCCTCCTGTGTTTCAAAACATATGCCTTACTTAAAAAATAGCTATTGTCAAAGGTATATACCTGAAAAAGATTAAAAAGTAGTAAAAGTGACCAACTTACCTAATTACAAAATCCCTGATGAATCATCCCTCATGTGAAGAAAATACTTTCTTTTTGGTGATTTTTATCTTTCTTGGTCTGTGCAAGGTTCACCACTTTCTCTGAGACTCTTCAGAAAGATACCAATCTTCTTTACTTAAAGATATACAATAGCCTAAATGCAACAGAAATATCCTCCAACACTCCTTCTAAAGGGTCAGCGATTATTAATGAAAAGCAAGCCTCAAACTTGCCAGCCAGTGATTAAAAGACATTTGCTCCATAACAGTTACTGTCTCAAATAAAAGAAATGAGGGAGGAAATTAAATTCTTGAAGAAATAAATTTTGACTGAAGTGAGAAATCACACTAAGAAGCTAATTTAAGAGAGATGAAATTAATTTTGGTGACATTTATTCTATTTAGCAAAAATGGTGACAAAACATATAGTGGCTCTGTTAGCCAGAGATAAGAGGCAAGTAATTTAAGGCTGGGCACAGCTACAGTCTACAGCGATTTAATCCTGCTGCTACACATCCCTAGTGACCTATCATTAAAGGTTTAAAGTAAAACTGACAATTATTATTAGCTAGTAATTGGATTTTGGAGATTCAGTATAAAGTTAGGATAATTTAAATGACTGTTGACATTGGAGAGATTATGTAAACGCTCTGAATCAGCTGAATTTATAAATTTATTTAGTCTTATAAAATTGAGCGTACCCCAGCACCAGGAAACCAGCATAAGGGTTAGTGACTTTCTCGGAATTGTCCTCAGGGAACCAGCAAAGCTTTGGACTCAGATTTTATGAAGGTAGCATCCAAACTTGTGTGCCAAATCTCTGTCAGAAAGGTGGGCTTCAAACTTCTGACTCAGAACCATCTAGAACTTTATCCTCCACAGAGGACCGACAGAGAGAGTCATATGTCAGAAAATCAGGGTACCACAGGAGAAAAACGAAATTGTCACAGGCCAGTACTATATGATATGGATTTTTAATTGTGGAGGCTGAAATTCTGAAACTAAAAACACAACCATGCCCTCTGGCTAGCATGATTCCTACAAGGCCATACTCCAAAATACAGATACAAACCCTGCCTGCTTCTTTGTCCAACCATAAGCACCAAGTAAAGTTGGATTATTTAGGGAAATGCTTTATAAAATTAGTTCTGCTATGAATAAAATTGCATTAAAATCAGTAACATCAAGGTGTCGCCACCAACTGAGGCAGATGCTAATGTTAATATTCCCCTCACTTTAAAGGGAAGGTTCCATTATACTCTGACATATGATGTGTGAACAAAAAAACATGGTGAATGTTTAAATTTAAAAAAGTTATTACAGTAAAAGACACATTGACATTAATCCCCCTCAGAATAATCTTCCTTGCTTTGAACACACTTATCCCATCATTCTTGCCACTTTCTGAAGCAGTTCTGGAAGTCCTCTTTCGTGAGTGTCTTTAGTTGCACTGTCTTGGCTGCCTCGATGTCCTGAATTGATTCAAAATGTTTACCTTTCACGGTCATTTTGACTTTGGGGAAGAGCCAGAATTTGCACAGTGCCCAATCCAGTGAATAAGGTGGATGAGGACACACTGTAATATTTTTATTTGACAGAAATTGCTGTACCAGGAGTGATGTGTGACACGGAGCCTTTCCCTTGTGATCAAAAAGCACAGTGAATGCTGCTGCTGAGTGCCATCCAATGGACAGGCAGGGGTCTTCAATATGGGAAGCAGCGTATCAAACCTTACTAACAGTATGTGACAAGTTTCAACTTGTTTGGTGCAGTCAGTCAGGTGTGAGCTACGGTTGAGAGCAGGTGTGTTTTAAAAGTGTGTCGTAAATCACCCTCCATCATGACAATGTTCCAGGTCACACATTGCTTCTGGTATGACAATTTCTGTCAAATAAAAACATTAGCTGTGTTCTCATCCACCTTATTCACCGGATCTGGCACCGTGCCACTTCTGGCTCTTCCCCAAAGTCAAAATGACCATGAAAGGTAAATGTTTTGAATAGATTCAGGACATCGAAGCAGCCATGACAGGGCAACTAAAGACACTTATGAAAGGGGACTTCCAGAACTGCTTCAGAAAGTGGCAAGAACTATGGGATAAGTGTGCTCAACGTGAGGGGGAGTATTTTGAGGGGAATCAATGTGAATGTGTCTTTTACTGTAATAAAATTTTTTTATTTAAACATTCACTGTATCACTTGATCATACCTCATAATTATATCCCCATTCTTATTCCTCACATTCATAACATACTATTTAAACCCTCTCCCACACCCAATATTTGAGGACAGTATAATCTCACCCTATTATATTCTAAGCACAAGGAACCATACATATTTCATGTTTTCTGTAGCTTCAAAAAGTGATTTTTACCTTAAAAACACCCATTTTTTGGCATAGTAATTCTACTTCTAAAAATCTATCCTAAAGGGTTATTTAAGGATATGGGCTTAAATTGAGCAGGCTGCATTACTGTTTATAAGAACAACAAAATTTTAAAACACCTAATGGCTAAGAATAGAAAGTTAGTTCAGTAAATTATGGTACCTCCCAATGTAGTCATTAGAATTCATGCTCTAGAAGAGTATGGATATTGGAGGGTTTTTTTTCATATGTTGCTAAGTAATAAAAGCAAGGCTATGGAGCAGGATATGATCTATGCTAGCCCTGAATGTTGCCGAATCAGAATTACTCAGAATAACAGTCTTCAAACAATAAAAACTCACTTCTTCATTCTGAACATTTATCATGCATCTACTATGTGCCAGGTATTGGTCTAGTTCTGAAAATGAAGCAATGCACAAGTTTGACAAGTTTGCAAAGATCACATTGTAGTTGGGAAGATAGATAAATAAGCAGACAAACATATAAACAAGATAACTTCAGTTAGTGGCAATGGCCATGAAAAGAGTAAAGAAAGCAGTGACATAGCACGGAGCTGGGGGGTGAGTATGCAGCCGTCCTTTGTTCTCAGAATAGAACTCTGCTGCTTTGAAGCCTTCTCCTCCCCCTCTGACATCCAACAATTCTCTTTGCTGGATCTCAGGCTCCTTTACTCATCTGCTCAAATCCGCTAAAGCTCGCAGTGAAAGTGGTGCTGCTTTGCCCCGAAATAAGTAAATTACAAAGCTGGCTTGTCATCACACTGAATCCTGTTACCCATCCACCTGCTGGTGAAGGGGGAAATCTTTCTCCTCTGCGCTGGGCAGCTGAGGCCCCACAAGAGCCTGGTGGTAACCAAAGCACCCCATAAACTTCAGCAGCAGGAAGAGGCCCTTTCAGAATGATAGCATTGCCTTTTGATTTACTATCATTTCCCTTGCCTGCCTTTCCAACAGAATCCATAGGTCCCGCTTGCATCTCATTTCACTCTTGTCGGCTGTTTTCCCCTGGGGTGGCATCCAGCCCACATTACAGTATTTCAGCTGTGAGCTAAGGTTGTCTTGCTTCTGCAGCTCCAGAGCTCTTCTACGAGACTGCTTTGGATACAGAGATATGCTGACCAAAGAAGGGCATTTGGAGAGACAAAGTACACTCCTCATCCATGAGCTTTCCCTATGCTGCACTCAGGCAAATTGCAGCCAGGCTGACTGAGGGGCCCCGAGGACTAGTAACAAATCAATCTTAAGAGATCCTTTAAGGGGTCCTGAACTAATAGCTCACCAGCATTATGCATTGCAGCTCTGTGTGCTGCCTCAGTTGGGTGAAAGGAATGAGGCACTTGTAGGGTTATTGAGCACAGCATTTGCACAGGGGAACAGTGGGAAGTGAATTAGCAGCCACACAGGTGTTTTCTTTAATTATGCACTATCGGGAGGTCAAAAATTCCCACTGTTCCCTCTGTGTTTTCCCAGTTGTCCAGCCAGGACATACTGAGTAACTGCAGAGGGCTTCCTGGAGGGCCTCTCCTCACTTGTCCTTCTGAGACCGGGCCTGCCTTGAAGGCAAGTCTAGGGAGGGGAATCTCCACTCCACAAGGCTTAGGCAGACATGATGCAGGATGCCACGAGAAACATGTGTTAATGGGAGAATCGCCACTTCTCATAGCTGGAGTTGATACAGCTGGGACCTCTTACCCGCCGAAGCCCAAAGCAGCCTGAAGTGAGATGAGCATCCAATAGAGTTGCCAAAGAAGAGATGGTAAGGAGGATGAGGGTGGATCTTCTGTCCATTGGACCTCTAGACCTTTTCTACTGCTTTCCTTTTACCACCTATTCCCCCAACAACTGAAAGAACAGGAGTTGTTATACTCATTGTTTTTCCATGTGGAGAAACTGAGGTGTGGATGGAACTAAAGTCATACCAAGTCAGGTCTCTTAATTACCAGTCTAGGTCTAAGAGACTCTTCTGTCTTGCTCCTTAAGTTTCTATGTGTATAGGAATCACCTGGGCTCTTGAAAAGACCCAGGTGATTCCTATACACATAGACTACAGATTCTGGTTCAGAAGGCATAGATATTGCCTGAGAGTCTAGAGTCTAAACAAGAGCCCAGGTGATTCTGTTTGGATCACACACTGCATAGCACAAACACCCTTAACAGACAGCACATCTCAGAGGGCAGGGCTCTCCCTCAAGAGTTTGCTGAGGATTTTTGATGCCCCTGGTTTACCATCTCCCTCACCTATCAGAGGATTTATTTTGCAACTATGAAACTTCATTGCTTTCTTAAAATATGTTTATAGTTCTAGAATTAAGGCATGCTACCTACAAAGGAGATCATTTGATAAAAACCAGCAAGGATGATACCAGCCCTCTGTATTTCACCTAAATCATTCTGGAAGCAGTGATTAACAGGGTGGTGTGGAAATCTGGGTGCTCACAGCCTGCTTCCTAAGAAATAAGCTAAGAAGTGAATACAGAACTGCTGTGTCAGAAGAGTTGGCCATCGGTGAAATTCTCAACAAGTGCTTGCCTCGGCCCATCCATCTGAATGAGGGCTGTGAGGTTGTAGGCCTCGGGCTCCTCGGGGACGGCTGGGGACAAGAACACGATCAAGGAGTCCTTGTGAAACATGTACTCCATGCCCACGACCTGCAGGTTGAGGCCAAGCCGTCAGGCCACTTGGCACGAGCCCCATCACTCCCCAGCGTGCCCCCAGCCAGCAGCAACACTGACCGTTTTGGGCTGCAGGGGAACGGCCTCCTGCCGCTGCTGCCAGGACTCCAGGGGCTCAGCGATGACCGCCGTGGTGAATGTCTGGATCAGGCTGACGCCCTGCCCTGTGACATTGATGCTGCGGCCGCCACTGGTGGAGGGAGTGCGGGGGGACTGAGTGGGCTGTGCCCCCCATTCCCTCATTCTGCCCATGCAGTGGGCTGGCTGGGGTCCCCACCCCACTGTGCTTTGGGGTTCACACACCTGCCATGGGGTGGTGGCGTGCTCAGAGCATGTGTAATTGTGAATACTACAAGGGGGCTGTGGGCTTCTAGGAGGAGGCTGATATGGGGGTGTAGTGGCATTTTCCGGAGGCTTCCTCTTGCCACCCAGACCAGCCCCACCACATCCTCACAAGCCCAGTGGGCGGAGGGTGCCTGGGAAGTAGCCGGAGGGTGGGTGTGGTGGGGGGAGCCCTGGCTGGCAGTGGGGGGTGCCCTTCCAGAGGGGAGGGAGAGGCCACACCTGGCAAAGCTTCGCGGTGGCTGGAAGGTGATCAGCACTGGGTTCTCACGGTAGGGGAAGATGACACCAGGGCTTGGCACTAGGGAGCCCCCATAGTAGATCGCGAGGGGCAGCTCCCGCAGAGCTGTCTGGGGGCCGGTGACACACTGGAGCTGTGCCCCAAACTGCGTCCTAGAGGTGAGGGTTATTCGTCAGTGTCAACCCCACCCTGGGGCCAACCCCAGCCCAGGGCTAGAGGGTCAGTGGTCCGTGTTGGTTGCATGGTCCCTCTAGGACAAACTCAGGGCCATGGCCAAAAAGAACACCGAGAACCAGGGCACGCCAGAGATTCGCTGGCCTGCAGGTGACACCCACTTTACAAGGGACATCATTGAGGGCCACCCACACATCTGCCTCAGAGCCCGGGTCCAGGTTGGTGCCGTCCTGCCTGTGGCCCCTGCTTTGGCTCCACACTGAGGGGCAGGGGCTCCTAGAAGAGATGCATGGGCATCCGGGTCACGGCTAGGGAGGTGGCGCACAGCCCTTCCCACCCTCTGGGCCTTGACAAAAATAAACAAAATAAAACAAGGGCTTGCCTCCATCTTAATTTTGGAGTCACTAGAGAATTTTCACCAACACTCTTTCTCCCCAGGCTCTTGGTTCATGATGGAAAGGTCTAAACCAGCGGTTCTCAACCTGTGGGTCGTGACCCCTTTGGGGGTCGAACGACCCTTTCACAGGGGTCGCCGGGTACTCGTATGTGGGCGTATATCTGCATGTGGGCCTGGAGATGGATAGAGGAGCGGTGTCTTGGTTCCTAAGACCATCAAAAATATGTGTTTTCTGATGGTCTTAGGTGACCCCTGTGAAAGGTTGAGAACCACTGGACACTTCCGAACCATACATTATGTTGATGGAATGAAATTGAAACTCTTGTTAATCTTCCCTTCTGCTACTCACAATGCACAAGCATCTCAAGTACCTTTCCAGGAAAAGCTGTATTTGCTACAATGTGGTTCTAAACAAAAGTCTCGCTGTGCCTTTTGTGTCTTATGCTTAGAGCTATTTTAAGCGCAAACTCATTTAATTCTCAGGCGTCTGTGAAGTCTGTCCTTATCTCTCTTTTATGAATGAATAAATGGAGGCTTAAAATTTTTAAGTAATGTTCCCAAGATCATATAAGTAAAAATATCAGGGACAGGATGTGGATACAGGTTTTATGGCTGTGAATACAGTACTCACTGCAGTTGCTGTCTTTAAAAATAAACATTAAAAATGTGCCATCCCCAGCAGGAGGGAAGAGACGGGACCAGCAGGAAGCTCTGCAATGCATTTGAGTCCATGATGAGGGAAAGAACTTTATACAGGAGTTTTGGAGAATGGGGAGGTCAAGAGTGCCGGTAATACCGCCAACTCTTATCCATTCTTCCAACTTTGCTTGGTTAATGCAATTCAAATTACACTCTGTGTGTCTACCTTCTGTTGGGGCCTCTCGGAGATTCAAGGAAAGTAGAAGACACACATTTCCTGCCATCAAGACTTTTACGATCTAGTAGGAGAAAAAGAACCCAATCACAGGAAACACTCAGAGAAATTTACTGTGGATGATAATCTGCCTCTACAATGTGCAGTAATTAGCAACATGGATCTTAATTTTGGTGGTGCATTGGAGTCATCAGGAGAATTTATAAAAATACTGACGCCACAGAGGTTCTGATTTCATTGATAAAGGGCACATATCCTCAAGTGTGATTCGGGACTAGCAGCATTAAGATAACTTTTATAAATACAAATTATCAAGTCCCAGGTTTACTGACTCAGAAACCCTGGGCGTGGAGCCCAGCAATCTGGTTTTTAACATGTCCTCCAGGTGATTTCGATGAAGGCTACAGTTCCCCAGGCACTAACAGAGTGTGCAGCTTGAATACCAGTTGTTTTTGTTTTTGCTTTGAGAAGCTCTCTGTATTATTCTACTGTGTGGCAAAGTTTGGCCGCCACAAATGTAGAAGACAACAAAGACCAGTCTCTAAGAGACAAGACCCATGTCACAGACCAGAAACTAAATAAGGGACAAACTATGGAGGGCTTGAAATGTGAGACCGTGACTTTTCTCTGAGAATCAGACATTGTGTATTTTGTTTCCCCCAAAAGGGTATAAGCTTTCTAGAGACAAAGGTCCTACCTTCTAATTCCTGTGCTCGTTACACAGTGGATACTCAGTGCATATCGATCACTGGCAATTTCTGATGATTCAGAGTAGAAGCAATTATGAGGGAAGCCTTTGAAAACTAGGTCTTTGAGGACAAAAAAACAAAAACGAAAACAAACCAGAAAAATGATAGGCTGGTCATAGGGAGGAAAACTTGCATGAAAACAAGAAGTACCTGAGTTATGAACAGACACTCTCTGAAGCTTACCCTGAAGAGCATAACAGTGGCAGAAGCATTAACAGCAACCATTTCCTCTCCCGATTCCCACCCTCACTCAAGCACACATTTTGTACTGGCACCAAAGCATGTAAAGCATTTATTAAACAGCATGAAATCCATTTAACGCTTCTCTGGATGCACTAATTAGGTTTTGTATTTTGGGGCACGGCAACACAGAATGGAGGGCAAAACCTGGGCTTATTAACATTCTGTGCTTCCCTTTTGGATTTCTCCAAGCGGCCTGGAACCCCACCCCCACGTTCAGTCCCACGTGATGGAGGAAGTTCCTTTTAGGGGGGATGTGGGAAAAATTGCAAAACCTGGAGTCAAAAATAATAAACACTGGCAACAGGCTATCTATCCATCTATGGGGTTTTATTCCCAACCCACAAAGTTCCCCATTTCCATTAATCAGCATCTCCGGGACTATTTGAGTTCTTTTGGAAAATCCAAAGTGCTTGGCAAGGCGATTTTGATTTCCAGCCAGCCCTTATTTGGTGTTGCACGAGGAGGATCTGTTAAGCGTCATGCAATTAGCAGGCAGAGGAGAGCTCCCAGCAGAGGATATTTTTTAGTTCGTTAAATCATACCAAATTTGAATCTATTTACCAAAAGGAATAAGAAATGTGCATCTGGCTAGGCTCTTCATAGGGGCCTGAGAAAACCTTCATATTTTACTGACTTTTTATTGCTATTTTGTCTTGACACTTGGAATTCACAATTAGAAGAGTGGAGGCTGCAATGTCTCAGATTGGGTTAGCAAGCTAAGGAAAAGGGTCTTATTGGTATCTGTGCATTAAATGCTGAATGTTCTTAATACCTTTTGAAAGCTTCATAAGGTGCCTATTAAGGACCCCTTTTATAAAAACAAAAACAAAAACTGTAGTCAAAGATGTTACGCAGTCAACATTTCTGTAGCCCCTGAGCAGCTGGGTCTGTGACATGAGTGATTCAACAGTGCAGTGGTCTGAGGGGTCTTCAAAACTGTCTTATGTGAAGTAGACTTGACTTGAGGGCATTCCGTAAAGGTAAGTGCTCAACTGATTAGGCTGTTATTGTTCCTGTCAAAGAGACAGAGTTCAAGGTTCCCCACATCCCATCTATCCCTAGGTACTACTGTCAGGAAGTAAAAATGTCATGTCAATTTGTTTCCACATCTATAGCAGCACGATGGCCAAATCAATCCACACACACAAAAAAAAAATTGATGAAGTATCAGTAAATGTGTCCCTGTATAAACTAACAAGAAACTGCTTTTTATTAATGTAAATGATTACAAGTAACTAAAACAGCACATTATCCCATGATTGATTAGTATTGCAAATGAAAACAGTATTAAATATCTAATGCAGGCTGGTGCATGTTCAGAGATTTATTGCAATGTCAAGATTTAACAAAAAATTCAACAACCCAGTCTTGTCTGGAAGAGCGGGGTAGCTCCCCTCCATGGGTCCTCAGACTGCAAATGTATACATACCAGTGAGGCCAATTTTTTTTTTAATTAAACAGCCATTTTTGGAAAGCGCTAGGGGTGAGAAAAAAAAAAGATCTAATCCAAGTGAAACAGTCTTAAAAAATGTTGCATTTCTCTCTATCTTGTTAGAGAAGTTCCAGGCTGAGGGAGCGATCCCCCATTTCCCTCATGGTAAGACATTGCTTACATAGCATTTATCGTTAGCATTACAGCTAACACTTATTAAACAATAACAGTGACATTTATTATTTATGGTAGTTATGTTCTATTAATACAATGTTGCTACAAATACTGAATTTGCAAATACTGAACCATTGCTCCTAGGGGAAGTACAGAGTTACGTTCCTGAAAGCCTCTGTTCACAAGATTTTTGTCAACCGATCAATACATAACCTTGTTTTATGAGTGTACCATTTAAAGGCAACTCATTTAATAGATACTGTTGATTCATTAGCATTGAACTCACAGCCAACAGCCCTATAATTTGTGCCTGAACAAAGCATATCAAACACATGTATTTCCTCCAGAAGGCACATCACAGCCTAGGGACACTAGACAGCACTATACGTACTTGGAGGTAATTTTAAACATCAAAATCACCAACAAAAAGCACAAAAATGTGAGAAGCAGTAAGTTCACCATGAAAAGGACCTTTGTTTACAGTGTAAGAGCTGAAACAAGAAGGCAGAATGTGACCTTATTTGACCTCAGTTGGAAACATGCACGTTGGGCAGCTCAGATATTTTGCCGTTCTGTGCCTGTCCGTGAATGCCTGGGAAAGTGTGCCATGAGTATTGATGTGGGGGCTACAAACACATTTTAGTGAGTGGGAAAATTTGCAAATACGGAATCAACTTTAATAATGAGGATCAACTGGACCTGACTTGAACTGAGGGTGACATAGAGAAAAGAACAGGGAAAAGCATTTAACTTTGAAAAGTCAAAACTAAACCCCTGAATGTTCCCTCCCAGTGTGAGATTGGCACCAAGTACTGTCTTAGTCTGCAGTGAAGAGAAGCCTGAAGGGTTGATAAGGACGGGGCCATGACAATTCTTGGAGATAATGTAATGTGACTCTAACCACCCCCAGACATCTGAGGAAATGCAGAAATGCAAGGTCAGAGTTCTAGCTAAGACCAATATTAAAATAAGACAGCAACTCATCTTCATGTCTTCAACTTAACCTTTGTGTCCTTCAAAAAACTAAAGGTCAAAATCAAAGCAGCAACAATTTCATCTACCTAGGCACTGATGCCAGACAATGGACTATATACGCTCCCATTCTGTGCTTTCATCTAATGGTATCTGGTGTGTGAGGCCTTTTCTCAGCAAAGTGGTGAGGCCTGGAACTTGATTTTGAGTTTGGCGTGGACAAGAGAGAGAATAGACATTTTTGCCTCCTTTGATCCTAGTATAGACCCTTAAGTCAACCTAAGCTGACTAAAGTAAGAGTCCTCTGTGGAATCTATCCTAGCCCATCAGTGTTTTTAGATTAGAGTGTATTCCTGAATCCTCCAGCTAGTATTAAACTCCTATCTCTTCTTAGTTCAGCCTCTGTGTGTACAATCATCCTGGTATCTCACAGGAAGGGGTGACTAGTGGAGTGTGAGCACCAACTTATTATGGTCCTGGGGTTAAACAGCACTCCAAGACCAGAATTTCATTCCAGTCCAATATCACCAATATATCTTATGTTTTCCACGTCTAACTAAGGGATATTTGCACTGGTTGAGAAGCTAGATTAACATCCTTTAACACCATCCCTCACTTTATTTCTATAATGCTCACCAGTTCTGCATGGCCATAGAAACTGTATCAAAGGGCAGCAAATAGTTTGAGATTCTAGGAGACAATTTCTTCTATAAACAAAATCTCTCTTGCTCTCTCCTGCAGACTTCGTCTAATATTGATTCTGACAGGAGGCTGGGCCACATGACCTCTAATGGCCTTTCCAGCCCTGGCGTTCTAGGATGAGGAGGTTGTGTTCCAAGCTGAAACTCTGCATTCCTTGTAGCTGCTCTCCCCAGCCACAAATTAAAAAGAGGGCAGAACTACAAATTGGCCTCAGTAGTACCAGATCCTTGCCCTGGAATTTCCATCAAGGAGAACCATATGTGGAAACTCCACCCAAACTGTCCTTCTCTCAGCATCGCTAACCCTCTTCCTGTGGCTGTGAAACATCAGAGTTTGTTCTTCTCAGCACCTGAGACCTCTGCAAAGCCAGGAGATTACACATAGTCCTGGGAGTTTCCACCAAAGTCTACTCTGTCACTGGGCACAACAGGGAAATCCACACAGCTGGCCTAAGGAAAGGAAATGGAAAATACAAATGAAAGAGGAGCCAAAGTCATGGGAGATGAGAACAGCTTGCCTGCAGCTGAGTGAGTGCAGACCAAAAGCACCCCAAAGCCTCAATGGGCCACTTTTTTTCTTTATTCTTACAGGAACACATTTTTTGTTTTTTTAAATGACTATTCACAGTTTCTAGATTTTCTACTGGTTTGCTTGTTTTAGATGGCTAGGTTGGGACATAGGGCAGTCTTAGGGTGATAAAATCGTACCTTTGTGGGGGTCTGTATTAAACAACAGGAAAATACATAGTACACACACTGATACTCTAACAATGGAAGTAATATAATGAATGGCTCTTATATAGAACAATTTTATCATTCCACATACCAAAGAAGACCAGATTCTTAATGCAATAACCCAATGATCATGTTTTTGTATATCTTTCTCCTCCATCTTGTACCTGATTCATTCTAAGAATTATTTATGTATGCCAAATCAAAGAAGAATTCTGTATTTAGCTTTGTACTAATTAAATTAATGTAATTGATAGCTCTCAAATATGGTTTCAAAATAACTGATCACTGAAGCAGTTGTTGTGTAAGCCAAGAATACTACACTATAAATGTGAACATGTGATTTTCAGTTCAGGCTCTGTTACTAATTGCCTGTGTGACTTTAAGAAGTCCCTGACCCTTTGTGAACCTTCGTTATATTTCTTGAAAATAACTTTTGTGGATTGAATGTAAAATTTTATACAAATATGAAATATATATATATGTGTGCATATATGTATTATATACATACATATTTTACTTTTTTCTCATAAGATACTGTATTTTGTATCTGTCTCACTTATGCTTAATTCATTGAATCATACAGTTGTGAACACTAGGACCCTCAACCAGTCAACTGGGTTCTAATTTAATTAAGGAATTTCTGGAATCTCTGCACCCAACTGCTGAGCTACAGTCAAAATCCATGCTATCCTCTATTTAAAACATACATTTTTTAGCTTCCACAGAAAGAAAAATTACAAATGCATGAATTTATGTTTTGAACCCCGTATGAAACATGCTGTTGTGGTTACCAATTTATCCATCCTGTATGATTTATTCGTAAACAATGTAAGACTAGATAATCCATAACATGGCAAACAAATGTGCGCTGGTTTAATTCAGATCATTCCGTCAAGCAGATGCTTACCTCAAAGAAAAACAGATGTTCCACTGTTGAAAATCTTGGGAATACATGTAAAGAGATGACTGTGTTTGTAGTAGAACCCACCATAGGGGTGGAGGGTGATTTGAATTCATATACACTTTAGCCATGAGACTTCACTAAACATGACTTGACAACTAAGGAGACAAACCTTGATTATTCCATGTCAGCATGTCCAAATCTAATGTGGTAGAATCCCAGCAAAGCTGTGCATAGAAAGGGCAACAGCTTTATCCTGACTAAAAGATTAAATGAGTGCAACCCACTGAGCAGCCCTGCAAGAACGTTGTGGGTCTCTGACCAGTGGGGAAGCCTGGTGGTCACTGCTGCCGATGGCTCTTTTAACTGTTCTTTAGAAACATTCCTCTTCTATTCCAGTGACATCTAAATATATATATAACTGGGATATTACCTATCGTTCATTTAACACAGGTATTTATTCTGGGGCTACTGTAAGTCGTGTACCTTGTAAGGAACAGGAGATTCATAAATACAGACATGCAGATCCTTTTCCATACAGAGCGTACTGTCTAGCCGAGAAGTTACATGGTATAATGGAAATACCCCCATATTAGGAGTTGGGAATCCTAAGGTATATCCCATCACAGTGCTTAAAGCTTGATTATTTGATAAATATGTGTTTACTTGATATATGAAAGAATATATGAATGAATGAATGAATGAATGAAACAAATACATGAAACCTTTGCTGCTGTTAACTCATCAAATTGTATTACTTCTCTTTTTAAATCCTCCTCTCCCAGAGCCTTCCCATAAAATTGTAATTAAATCCAAACTCCTTACCCTAGCTTCAAAAATCTTTTCTTTTCTGAATCCTGTGGTCCTCTCCATCCTGGTAGCATGCCATTTTCCTGCTAGGCTCCTAGGCTCCAGCTATATAGGCTTCCTTTTAGATCCTCTACTTAACACCTTTGCACTAGCTCTTCTGCCTTTTATGCTTTCTGTTCTCATCTTCACCTGGCTGACATCTCTTGTCACTAGGTGTTCATCTTAACATTTCACACCATCTGCCTATTAAAGGAGTTGGAGTAGGTAAATTCTAACTTTATAATATTTCAGTGACTTTCAAACATTGAGAGTGGGTGGGTGGGAACAGCACAAACAGATAGGTGATTAGCTCTTTTCTGCAAAATAGAGCTAAGTAGTCTGGAGCCCATATGTGCTTCCCACATCCCCCTACAATCAGATGGCCTTGAGGTCCTGACCCAGAACCTCTGGGCTCCTTAACATTTATTATATTTTACATCCAAATGAAATGCTCCCCCACACTTATGTATATTTGAAGAACTGGAATAAGATGAAGAGCATTGCTTCAAAAACTTAAAAGTAGAACTACCATGTGATCCAGCAATTCCATTTTAGGGTATTTATCCAAAAATAAAAATGAAAACATTAACTCAAAAAGATATATGAACCCCCACGTTCATTACAGCATTATCTACAATAGCTAAGGTATGGAAACCACGTATGTGTCCAACAGTGGATGAATGGATAAAGAAAATGTGATAAAGACAATGATATATATATATATGGTTTAGCCATAAAAAGAATGAAATCCTGCCATTTGCAACAAGGATGGAACTTGAGGATATTACGCTAAGTGAAGTAAGCCAGGCAGAGAATGACAAATATCATATGATCTCACTTATACATTGATTTAAAAAAACAAAACAAAATCATAGATACAGAAAACAGACTGGTGGTTGCCAGAGGAAGGGGTTTGAAATGGACAAACTGGGTGAAGGGGGTCAAAAAGTACACACTTCTATTTATAAAATAAGTCATGGGAATATAATAATATACAGCATGGTGACTATAGTTAATAATACTGTGTTGTATATATGAAAGTTGCTGAGAGTAAATCTTAAAAGTCCTCATCACAAGAAAAAATAAAAGGTATAACTACGTGTGGTAGCAGATGTTAACTAGGTTTATTGTGGTGATCATTTCACAATACATAAAATTACTGAAGCATTATTTTGTACTGAAACTAATATGTTATATGTCAATTATAGATCAATAAAAATATTTTTTTAAAAGAGTGTAGGACATAGGCAAACCAGTTGGTTTAAGCCACATCATAGGACACTACCTACTCTGTAGTCACTTTGATAATCCATCTGATAAGTGACATCTGAGCCATACAGAGCTAGAATATTAATCCCTACTTTTAATCTCTTCAGTTTCCCTCTCTATAATATACCAATCTATATTATACCCCCTCAATAAAACAAAGAGAAAATAGAGGTACATTTTAGTGATAGATTATTCCTCTGAAGAAAAGCTTTACAAATGGGATAAAGACAGAGCACTAGGAGAAACATCTACTAATGAACACATTCTTTGTGTGTAGCACTGTGCAAAGAAAAACTGAAAAGGCCATTTGATTCTCTAACTTATTCAAAACAGTCAATTGTCAGGAAAAGTACTGAAACCCAATTCTGAAGATCCACACAGTGGAATATGTCCTATACACCCCAAATTAAGTCACATCACTTCAAACATCAAGGTTAACCTTCTACAAATTAAAGTGGGGGCAGAAGCAAAGAACAATCCACAAAACTGGCCAGTTGGTGCTAAGATAGAACTAGTCCTATTTAAAGATGAGCATACAGAAACATAAATACATCTGCCATTATTAATTATGTGACAAAGATAACAATAACACCTAGGAAAGGATATCTTCCCTATTGATTTGGGTAAAGAGAATATGCCTGAAAATTAATTTCTACAGAAGACAAAAGAAAGATTAGAACATATCTATTTGCTATCCTCAAAAAAATATAAGAAAACCTTGACACTGTGAAATAAGATTAGAGTGCCAAAAGAGAAACTGTTCTGAGATGAATGCAAAGATAATAAGGAAATTGGATGAATTAAGGAAATAGCAAAGGAAACCCAAAACACAATGGTGAAATGAAAATCCATGTTGGAGGCAGTAAAACAGAAGTGAAACTATATAAAAAGAAATTATAGGAAAGTTTGAGAATATTTACCAATGTCTAGAGGAGAAAAAGAAATAGAAGGTGAAAGTCATGGAAGACAACTTAGATCTAACCAAAGAGAGGTGTTACTGAGACAGAAGTCAGAACAGAGAACTTATCATTAAAGACCTAATATAAATACTTATAAGTAAAAGAGCTTAGTGGGAACTAAATAAAATAAATGTTTAAATGACTAGAAATATTAGGGAAGTTTCATCTTATTTCAAATTTCAATGGTAAATTTAAACTCTTACAAAAATCAAAAGAAGAATAAAAATTTATCTCTATAGTAACAAAAATAAGACTGGCCTTACCATTCTTTGCAAAATCAAATGTCAGAAGACAATGAAAGATAATAATTTGTACAGAGTACTGACTGGAAAAGTTTGTAACCTGGGAGTTTTATATCCAACTTGTTCATGTGAAAATATGGTGGGATGAGGTTTACAAAGCTTAAAAATCCTGAAAGAGAAATCATTCACGTTCCCTTCTTGAGAAAACACAAAAAATGAATACATTGATAAAGAGAAAGAGAAGTTAAGATCTCAATACTGTAACCGTTAAAATATAAAAGAAATAACAAAGAATTTTGAAAATTATTAACTTTTTAGGATTAATTATGAAGAATTGTCAAATAAACTCATAGTTTGAAATGATGTTCTAAAAGAAAAACAAATCAGAATTTTAAAACAAAAAGTTGATATAACACCAGATAAAAGAAGTAAAAACAGGTAAATACAAAGAAGGACAAAGACAGGTTAAGCCCAGGTAATTTAAATTTTTCATTGAGAACTTGTTCCTAAATTTGATAGGGTAATGTAGTTTTAATATCCATTTGATAAACAAAAAAATTACCACTAGTAAAATTAACAAAAAGGTTTTCAATCATACAAACCTCTACATAACAAATTCTAGAATAAAAGGAAAAAGCAAGAAAGCATTAGATAATATGGTAAAATTAAGTCCAAATATATATTATACTAATAGATTTAAATGCCATAAATTTTCCTAATATGTAACTTGTGTTAGAAAATTAAACATAAACAGATCACCAAAGAAAATAATTATGTTCTCAAACTTCAAGGCAATACAAGTAGCTATAAAAAATTTAAGCAAAATTGAAACAAACTTAGAAATTTCTTAAAGAAACATTGGATCAAAGAGTAAATAAACATACATTATAACTTTGGAAATAATGAAGTGTATTTATGTCAAAGCTTACGGAATAGACACAGCAGTAATAAAACATGTAAGGCTGTGAAAAAACAGCCTATAACTAAAATTAACTAATTAAGCAATCAGCCTAAAAAGTCATAAAATAACATTGACAACAAAAGGTTGAAGAAGAAGAAAAAAAAGCATATGTGCAGAAATTACAAAAGAGAGAAAATATTAAAACTGGTTGTCTAGGCATACCAATAAATGAGAGGAACCTAGAGTCTTAGTTAGAATAAATAAAATTTTAAAATTAGAATTAAAAACAGAACTATCTGAACAGAAATAGGAGTTTTTCAAAGCACAAACATATAAACAGCATTTTTCATCTATCCAACTAGTAAAGTTGGAGAAAAAATACTTAGTACTGGCTAGAGAATGGTTATGCTACCACTGGAATATAAACTGGAAATACCATATTTGGATAGAATTGTTTCATTATGTATCAAGTGCCCTAAAAATCTTCACATTCTTTTACTCAGTAATTACATGTTAATTTATGCTATGAGAGATACTAAAAAAATTGGATGATTTATGTTTTTATAGCACCTCCATATGTTGGGACATTAAGGAGCTGTTAAAAAAATTGCCTTTGAAGATTATTTAATGGTATGGTAAACACACCCTATAATGTCTGGAGTAAAAGAGAAGGATATAAAACTAAATATATAATGTGAATCCCATTTAGTGAAAAGCCAAATATAGATGATAACACAACAAAATGTTTGTTTAGTTGTATTATTGTTTATTTAAATATTTTCTATATGCTTTTCTATAGTTGTCAAGTCAGTGATAATGAATATAAATTATTTTACAATCAAAATAA
Source organism: Hipposideros armiger (assembly GCF_001890085.2). Classification (NCBI taxonomy): domain Eukaryota; kingdom Metazoa; phylum Chordata; class Mammalia; order Chiroptera; family Hipposideridae; genus Hipposideros; species Hipposideros armiger. The sequence goes on along the minus strand of NW_017731622.1, from coordinate 130,713 downwards.
ATTCTTTAAATTAAATTTAAAAGTTTTCTGGCCAAGATGGCACTATGAATTTACATATTCAATGCCTCTTCTTTAAAATACCATAAAAAAGCAATTTTAGCTTAAATTTCAAAAATTAAATTCATGTCTGTAACCAATATAAGCCCAATATCTCCATACACCAGAAAAGTATTAAAGCAGGCAGCAAGGAGCAAATGCTGGCATTATGGTATTGTTGAACTCTAGGCCTAGACAAAGGCAATGAGAAGGCTGTCAGGGACTGAACCCTGAATCAGGGTCACAAGCCAGACTCACAGCATGACTGAGTCACCCAACCTGTGGAGGAGGGGCAAGTGAAGAAAATATATAGTGCTGTGGATTGCATCAAACCACGTACATGTGGGACAGGAAGGAACAGAGCAAGTCACACACCAGATGTGTAATAAGCTGCAAAGTATTAGGTACGATACCCTAATACCATAATGGGGCAGGAATCCCAGGCCCCTAACATACAACCTGTTTCTGGCCTGAGATTCTCAGGGGGCCATAAAATCTCAGATTCTCAGGGAGCTACAGGAAATTTGCAAAGCATGGTAGATATTTAAAGATTGTTCTTAAAAGTAACTTCCATACTAGATCAATCAGAAAACTAAAATTCAAAACCAGTAAGGAAAAACAGGATCAAAAAGTATTCAACAAAATCAACAACCAGGGGATGATTTGACTGCTGAAAAAAAATACACATAGTTGTAGACTCTGAATTGCCTTCAAATAAAGATGTAAAGAGATAATATATTTTTAAATAAGCAAGCATTAAAAAAATAAAAAATATATAAATTAAGAAAAATAACAAAATAATAAAAAACTAGAAGACAGAAACAATGTAATTGAAATTTCAAAACTCTATATATGGAATAAACCCAAGCATTTCTATACTAAAGGGAAAATTAGTGAAGTGGAAGATAGGGTTGAGGAGATCATTTTGAGTGTAGCACAGAAACATAATGAGGTAAAAAGCCGAAAAGAGAAACTAAGAGGTGTAGAGTCTCCAACTTATACCTAATAAGATTTCCAGAATTAGGCAAAAGAAGGAATACTAAAAGAGAATTTTAAAAGATAACGATAGGGAACTTTTCCATAACTAACAAAAGTCTTAAATTCTTAGATTTAAGGCACACACCAACTGCTGAGCATAGTAAGTAAAGACAAATGTACACCTGGACACATGGCAATAAAATGGCGAAACATATCTGGGTGATGGGCTGTGAGTGGACGTAACGTATGTCATTTCCCAGGCAAGCATCAAAAAGGGGGTATGAGTTTTCTGTGAGCTCTTTTTCCTGAAGCTCCAAGCTGCCTTTTCTTGACATGAAAACAACCTGGATCTGTGGTTCACCATATGGATGGCAGGTGCCTGGGGTGTCACACAAGACACAACAGATTTTGCAGAAGACTTTTGTTGTGTTAATCTGCTGAGATTTGGGAATTGCTTGTTACCAGCTTAACCTAATAGAACAACTTTATAGGAAACACATAGATATGGTTACAAAATATTACAAAGAACTTAAATTTATGAGATTAAGCAGCACAAGGAGCCATCTTGACATAAAAGATATCTAAGGAACTCTCATCCCATGTAATGGAGTTCCCCCCACCCAATTCTTAAGTTCGTGCTTATTGAGTCCCCACGCTACTCTAGGTCCTGCAGTATAGTGGTGAATGAAACACTGGTGAATCCCTGTTTTTTGGAGTTTCCATTCTCGTAAGGGAAGAAAATAAGCCACATACAAGGGAAAAAATAATGAGGGAGTGGGGGTGTTTTGGGGTGCTGTATGAAACACAGTAGTCAGGAAAGGCATTTCTGATAAGAAGAAGACCTTTGAATAGAGACTTGAATGAAGTAAGGGAGCAGCACATGTAAAGGCCGGGCAGATGAGCCTGCAGCAGATGTGCAAAGACCCCAAGGCAGCAGCACGTGACCTAGAGAGAGGGAGGGAAAGTCTGCCATAAAATAGGATCAAAGAGGTAACAGGGAACTCAATCATGGAATATCTTGAAGGCCATGACAAAGCCTGTGGATTTTACTCTGAAAGAAATGGGAAGGCTTTGGAGAGGTTTGAGCAAAAAAGTAATATGTTTTGACTTATACATATTTAAAGGGCCCTTCTGGTTGCTATTGAATAAAGACAGAGTGTTTTTGTCTTCCACCTGAGTGGAAGCAGTTCAGAGGCTTGTACAATATTCAGACAATAGTTCCGGTGTTGGCTGTGGAGCAGGTACCAGTAGCCAGATTCAGGCTATATTTTGAAGACCACGCCAAATGGATATATAGATAAATTGTATATCAGTATGAGGAAAGGTAAGGAATTAAAGATAGTTCTGCAGTTTTTGGCCTAAGGGACAGAAAAAGTAGCATTGCCATTTTCTGACTATGGAAGAAGCAAATTTGGGATTTAAATAAAAAACATACATTATTTACAAGCATATATCGTACAGTTACAAAAGTTTGCCATGTGCTAGGGTACAAACAAACCCTCCAAAATAATCAAAGAATATCAAATAGATCATGTTCGTGACTATATGCACTTAAATGTGAAATCAATAATAAAAAGACAGGAACAACATCATGATTTAGAGACAAAAAGCCAACTCCTAAATGATTTATGGGGCAGAGAGGAAATTGCAATGGAAATTACAAAATATTTAGACTTACAGATGTCAAGAGTTGCTATAAAACATTTGGGATGCAGTTTAAAGCAGTACTTAGAAATATATAGACATAAATGAATTTATTTTAAATTAAAAAGACTGAAAGCAAATAAGTTAAACTACAAATCAGGAAGATAAAAGAACTAAGTAAGTCCACAGAAAGTAGTAGTAAAGAAACAAGAAAGAGCCAAAATTAATGAACTAGAAAAACATTAAAATAGATCAATAAAAGATCATTCTTTCAAAATAACAATGATATATGCAAACTTCTAACATGAATGATTAAAAATTCAAGAACACAGAAATAAACAAGAATAAAATAACAGAAGATACCTATATTGGCCAGAAACAAACAAACAAACAAATCTGGAAAGGATGGAGGAAAAACAAGAACTCTAGAAACCCTCTGGACTGGAAATAACCTCAGCCACTTTGAAAAGCAATTTGGAAATATATAATAAGATAATTCTGAAAAGGCCAATTTTAAGTATATAACCTTAAAAAACAAAACCAAATAAAACCTAACACATCTGTGCCACAGGATGAATATATATGGATGTGTATTGCAGCTTTGTCACAATAGCAAAAATTTGGAAACGATCATCTCTACAGGAACGGATAAATAAATTGCACTATATCGATATAATGGAATATTGCACAGCAGTTAAAATGAATGAACTCTATGTAAATAGATCAGCATGAATAGTTCTCAAAAACATATTGTCGATCAAAGTAAAACAAGTTGTCAAAAGATACAGCAAAACAGTACTGAAATAAAATTTAAAGATATTAAAATAAGGTCCTATACTACCTGTGGATGTATAAATATCTATGCAGTAAAAGAGAAATGGCCTAGGATACACGCCAAAGCATGACAGTGACAGTGTTTGCTTTGGGCGAGCAACGTTGGGGGAATGCGATCAGGAAGAGGAATGTGAGAGGCTTCATTTTTTCTTAATATTTTATTTCTTCATAATAAAAATGATCTGAAGTAAATATAATAAAACGGTAACACTTTTTTTTTCATGTTCAGTGCTGGGAACATGAGTATCATTCATCACATTTTCCTCTGTACTTTTTTTTTATTAAAAAAAATGTCTAATGAAAAAGCAAACAAACAAAACCTTTCATTTCTTCCCTGAGCTCCAAGCTGTCACTAATCTGTCCTTAGGGATGTAGCAAGTCTTCAGTTTGATCCTTGACTGGCCTAGAATAAGATTATTATCCAAGGAGACTCAAACTTCTCTGTGTGGTCTCACCCATCTGGTTTGCGGAACTTATTCCTAGAGAACAAATCCCATATATATTCTCAAGGCTTTCCCAATGGGCAGCTGGAATGATATAAGCTATAACATGGCTATGATTAACTTTGGCCAATGAAGAATTTACTGCTGTACACATGCCCTGAGTTAGGATAACTAACAAACAAACATCCGTGATGACCGCATCTGCAGGGTCAGAAGCAAACGGAGCTCCCAGCGGTGTCGGAGCCACGAAGAATGTTAATACTTCAGAAACAGAACCTGCTCATGTCGAGATCCTGAAGCAAAGATCCTGACTGCCTTGGTTAGATACCAGCAGAGACCTTTTCTAAAAGCAGGCAGGGTAACCAGAAATATCATCGCTACCTTTCAGGGGAAAGGCGTTTATGACAGCAAGTGTGATGCCAGCTTTCTGTTCTTTATTGCTCACAAAAATCCAGATGTAAATTACCTTATTTCAACTACCAAATCATGGAGAAAGGTAGACTGTTCTGGAATATTAATGACTTTAGATCACCACATCCCCTCTAGGTTCCTTAAGGAGAGAACTTGTGCCTTATTCTACCAAGTATTTCCCATAGTGCTTTGCACTGTGTTTTGGCCTTAGTAGGTACATTACATTTACACACACACACACACACACACACACACACACACGGAATATAAATATATATGTATATATAGATATGTATATATATGAATACACTAACACATATTTACATATGTACCGTATACACTCACACACTTATGCAGACATACTGATCACATTTGTTTTCCATTCTCTTTCTTCCTGGTCTCAGTGTTTTATAGAGTTTGGCCTTTGGTTAATGTTATTCACCATCTTGGGTTCCAAATTTGAGGCTTTAACCGGTTCTCCTGTTCTCCTTCAACATGTGATGAGGTGAGCTCTGAGCTGAGAGCAACCTAAGCCCAGATGTGTAAACACACCTAAGCATCAGAACGCAGATTGTTTGGGTGAAGGAGTACCAGATGAAATGGAAAGGATTTCTAAACATGCTGAGCTACAGGCCTTTGAGTGAGGCACTCAAAGAACTGTTTTCAGCTGCATTTAAAAAAAAAATAGGTTGAATCCAGTCTCAAATTCTCTTGCCCCTCAAGAACTGTCACCTCTCCACACCCACTCTGAACTCAGGCTGGGGCCCAAGCCCAGCTTTCATTTCTCACTTCTACCATAGCTTTTGAAACTCCTATCAAATAACATCTCCTCTTTCAGCTTTGTTCTGAGCAAGCACTTTATACTCATTTTGCTGGGCTGAGCTGGGGAGAGGCCTTCGAATAAAGAGATAAAAGTAACTGTCTTCTGAGAGCGGAGCTTTCTGTTCAGTTCCGATTAGATGAAGGTGATTTCTGCAGAAGAAAAACCCCATCCTCAACTCCCTTTTCTATAATGCCAGCGTTTTGTTACAGAGAAAAGGTAAAAGCAAACATTCAGCTCAGAAGCGACTTGGAAAAAGCTTTGGTTTTATGGGACAGGGAACCAAAAGCCTAAAAAGTAAAGAACTGTCCATTCTTAGTCATGTTAAATACCAACAGTGAAGGCAGCTGGGCTTATCCTCTCAGCCTTCCATTCGGGCTTTATTTCATGCAAGTAGAAGACGTCTGTTGTCCATCCGCCCATCTTCCCTGGGATCTCTCCTTCCCCTGTGATTTCAATCTTCCATCCAAGGCCTGTTACAGACGGCAGCTTTCCTCAACTAGCAATAGGATTTATGCTGCACTCCCCAAGGCCAGGCTTAACTCAAAGTCTTTTATTTTCCTATGATTTACAAATGATTAGCAGCCCCAATTTCATTAGTAAGATGTTTAATGAAATAAAAACCAAGGGAAGAAACCAATACTAGCCCAAAAGAGTTAGACTGAATTAGTTACTTTTAATTGCTAAGCTTTCACAGCAGAAATCACTTGTCTATTCCAAAAGATTTCAGACATTTTGGCACCAAATAAGACAGTCGGTAAAATGCTAAGATATCACCTTGTGACCCATAGCAAGTTAGCTGATAGTGATAGGTATATGAAAAGTTCCACCTGCCATGTCCAAAAGAAGCTATGTTGTGGTTAAAACCTAAATGTGGATAAAACACTTTAAACTTTACACTCCACTATACTGACGGCTAGCAAAGTGATATTGAAGATGGTTTCATCTGTGAAGTTCCCTTAGTTTTTCTCAATATAATACTAGCTATTTCAAATATCATGGCCCCGTGTGTTCGCCATCCCAGAATCCCCCAAAGCCAACTGGTATAATCTAGTCAGCAAAGTACTGAACTAAAACCGCAAATTCTAGACAAGAGCCAAGATCTCAGAGGACTTCGGGCATCACTCAGAGATGCAATGATGCAGGAGTGCAGTGGGCAATGGGCCGTCAATGGAAGGATGTGTGTTATCCAGACGGAGCTGTGAGCATTTGGAAAGTAGAATTTGTAAGAGAATACAAAACAGAAAGACCCTTAAACCAAATAAATGCATGCCTGTCAGGTTCAGCATTTGGAAATGTACACAACTCTTTGTCTTGTCTGAATGATACGTTCAGGTCCCAGGAACCTCGTACCTGAGTCTAGGAAGCAGATGGTGTCATGGTGCTATTGTAGGAACATTGGACTAGGGGTGAAGACACCAGCATCCTATTCCCAATTCCACAGCTAATTAATCCTGGACCTTGCTTTTTGCCTCAGTTTCCTCATCTGTTACATCGAGGTGTTAGATTGGTTCACCACTTTATTTCTGTAAACAATAAGACTGAACAAATTAATGATACCTAAGTGGGATAAATCCTTACTGATGCTCATCCAAATAAACAAAGGGCAATCACAAGGAGAGATGGTGGCATCTTCCTTCTGAAAGTAAAATCTTCTATATTAAAAAAACAATTGAACGCCAGACAGAGCTCATTCATTACATGAGGCTTGCCTCAGAAGCTCAGCGAGTACAATTTAGAAATACGTCTAAGAATCCCTAACAAAAGAAATTAACTGTGGTAAAAATAGAAGAAACCTTAGATATGATTTACTTCACCCTTTTAAGGTTCAGAACGTAAGCCTCTGAGAAGGGAAGCGAGGCTTGGAGAAAAGTAAAATGTCTGATGGTCAGGGGATTCCAGGTTCAGGCAGGTTTTCTTTGGTTACTTCATTCCACTAAACATCTTTGCTCTGACGGATAACACTTTTTCTTGCAAAAGACCAAGGTATAGCTCTAACAATCACAAATGAACTCTATATGCCAAACTAGGAATACTTTCATGACAATAGCCTTATACTAATCCTTAGGAATTGCATGGATATGGGGATTTTCATCAGAGCAAATGATTTCAAAAGAAATACTTGTCTAAATCAGTGTTTTTCATGAACACTTTGTCCATTGAAATTTGAGAATAACACTCCAAAATGTGTCTGGATGTTCAAAGGCAGAGATAGACTAGCTGGAACATGGGGAGGCAGCTGCCATGACCAGGGAAATACTGCTTCAGCGAGCATGGTACAATGCAAACCTCACCTCTGGCTCATTTTTTTTTTAATTAAGACAATTGTTTTAGAGCTGTTTAAGGTTCACAACAAAACTGAGAGGCAGGTATGAAGATATCCCCTGCCCCCCTACCACATGTATTGCCTCCCCCATTATCTACATACCCACCAGAGTAGGGCATTTGTTAGAACTGATGAACCTATGCTGACATGTCATTATTACCCAAAGTCCACAGTTTACATTAGAGTTCACTCAGTATCGTGCATTCTGTGGTCATGGACAAATGTATATTGACATGTAGCCATCATTACGATATCATACAGAGCATTTCCACAGACCTCAAGATCCTCTGTGCTCTGCCTATTTATCCCCCACTCCGCTCCCCATCCCTGGCAACCATTGATTATTTTTTACTGTCTCCACAGTTTTGCCTTTTCCAGAGTGTCATACAGTTGGAATCATACAGTATGTGGCCTTTTCTTATTGGCTTCTTTCACTTAGTAATAATATGCTTTTAAGTTTCCTTCATGTCTTTTCATGACTTGAAATCTCATTTCCTTTTACGCGCTAAATAATATTTCATTGTCTGGCTGTACCATAGCTTATATATCCATTTATCGATTGAGGGGCATCTTGATTGTTTTTGTTTTTGCAATTATGAATAAAGCTTCTATAAATAGCTGCGTGCAGGTTTTTGTGTGGATGTAAGTTTTCAGTTCCGTTGGGTAAATATCAAGGAGCACAATTGCTCGATGGCCTCTGACATTTGCAGCTTGGAAGCAAGGAGCGGCAACAAAGAGCACTTAATAACTATGGTCAAAATAGAAAACATTCTTTAGGACAGGCAAGAAGCAGGCATGGCACACGTATGGAAAGGCTGAGGGGTCTTCGGAAGTGGAGCAAGAGGAATCCCTAACCAGGGAGAGGAGTGGGAAGCACAATGGCCCAAGTCCGCGTCCTGCTGGATGGGCTGAAGAAACAGGCAACACACCCCATTAAATTCTGATGACTTTCTGGGGGAGGAAGATTTTAAGGGGCTCTCTATTGGTGGATGGTTAATGCACGAATGTAGGGCTGCATGTTTGCTTTGGCCTGAGTGTGTACGTTGTTGTTTTCATTTGGATTAGCTTTGATATGCATTATCTGATTAACAGTCCCAGCCCTCCTGTGAGGTAGATATTACTGGTATCCCCACTTTATAGATGACATAACTATGACAGTCAGAGGTGCAGTCATTTTCTCAAGGCCTCACAGATGGTAAGAAGAATAATGAGGATTAAAAAAATGAAACTGGCCAGGTAACTATTATTGTTATTCCTTCCACACTGTCTCCCAAAATTGGGAAAAATTGAGAAGTGTATTCTGTGTGGTTTAGAAACTGATTTCAGTTGACTTGATTTCCCTCACCCTTAATTGCCATAAGCAAAACCCTGAGAGAGAGAGAGAGAGAGAGAGAGAGAGAGAGAGAGAGAGAGCCCTTCTTCCCAAATTGAAAGACTTCCCCTATAACATAACTTAGGTGCAATCTGGGTTATGTTCCCTCCTCTGTAAATAATGAAGAAGCTGTTGATGGAAGGGACACAAATGGGGGATTTACCAGTGAGATGGAATATGAGAAGAAAAGATTCTTAGGTTGGTTTATTATGAGCCCAGTCAATTATAAGCAGCAGATTTTGACACCACTGTAAATAATACACTTCTGTCAGAGTCAGCTGATGGAGATTTTCTGTTCAATATATTGTCACAGACACATGATGAAGGGGAGACGTTGGATGGCATATGCACTACACAGGAATAAATATGTGAATAATCTCACAGGCTTTGAGACTTCCAAATACTAACTATGACAGATATGAACTACAGTGCATTCCCATTCTAAGGCTGGGGGACTAATGATGATAAGTTGCACGGTATAATCGCCATCTTTACAGCATGCAGCTGTATCTGATGGTTATGCTTGAAGGGACATCATTTGACCTGGCCTATTTCCAGTCATGTAATAATGAGAAGCATTTAACTGGGTCAGATAGAATGTAAGAGCTGAAAGGGAGCTGAAACCATCCACCACTACCTCCCATTGTATCAATGAGCGAAATAAGACTAAGCGGAGTTAATCGCCTTGTCAAAGATCAGTCATAAAGCCAGTTAAAGATCATGCAGCAAGACTAAGAGCTCAGTGAAACTGAGTTCATGCCTAGATTGGACAGTAGGGCAATAGAGGCCATTTGAAGGTGACAGGTAACATTGCCAATTTGTTACTCATCCTGAACCATTTGTATTTGAAAAGATGTATATTGTTGATGAGTGAATTTGTCAACAAATGATGCCATTCAATATTAGCTGACATCATCTAAATATCGCATGGTCAATGAGCTTTGGCAAAGCAGCCAAAACTCTTCTAAGGGGCCTTCCTGGATTGGGCTGCTCTCTTTTTCCTTCTGTAGGATGCACAGGCATTGTCTACCACCTTTGGTATTACTGACACATGGAGTATCCTGGATTCTTTAACTGCTTTTATATCTTTAACTTAGCTATCTGTTTAGAGAGTCAGTTGCTTGAGCTCAAGGACTGTAGCTCACAAGAAAGCCCCTATACTGAGGTTAATTCATATGCTCTACTGCAGACCTTGGGAATCAGAGATTCTGGTGGGCAGTAGGCAAGGTTTTTAAAGACCACCTCCAGGGGTTCTTCTGCACCTTACAGTTTGAGGACCTCTGTCCTAAAGAACCTGCCTTTTGACCAGAGTTTCTTTAGAAAACATAATGTTCACTGTTCTTCAGCCTCTGAGATTTTTAAATAGCACTGTGTTTGGGGAGACCCTCAAAAGACACTCCTCCACCCGTATCCCTGCTCTGACCACAGGGGATCACCACTCTTACTGCCATCTCTGCATGCACTTCTCCGGGGTACTGAGGAAGGCCATGATGCTCTGAGAGCCTGCACCAAAGGTGAAGCTTAGTGAGCACACCTAACTCTCCTGTCCTCCAGGTGAGAAGAGTCGAATTCTGAGGTTGATCAGGGCGGTAGGTCCTGTGGTTTACACCCACGTGGATGAGGTTAGGGGCTCACTGAATTCCTGCTAAGAAATCTCCATTAGAGACAATATCCTTCCTTTTCATTGGCTTAGGCCCTATCTTCCAGCTGGAACCTCTCTCTGCTAAGGAGTGAGCAGTACAAGGGGAGAACAATGTTCTTGAAACAGAAGAACAGATCATGCATGAACAATGATGCATGTCAACCCCAGGCAAAAATTATGTCATTGGCCCTAATTAGTAAAATGACCAGCAATATCAAGAAACAAGTTAATGTCACACATTGAAATGTCCCATATATGTCTCTTTGAGCATTCCTGCCTCACCAAATCTTCCATGAAATTAAAAACATTTCTTTGAGGTTTCAATAATTCCTTTGAGAGTCTGAAATCTACCTGTGTGCTTTTGTGTCACAGAGATAGCATTAGACTAGGAGAAAAAATTTTATGTTTGCTTCTGTCGTACTCAAATTTAATTTAGGCAAAATATTAATGGAGTAAGCAACCAAAAGTTAATTTACTCATGTTTATATTTTTAAAATCAAATATTGAGTTAAAATACAAACTATTCACTATGAACTTATTTATTTTAACTTTCCATCATAGGTCACTTAGGCTCAATTTTGACAATACGGTACATGTACATATGGCAGGTAAGCACATATACATTGTCTAAATATGTATAAATTGCCAGAAAATTGACAAACTTTATAAAATAATATCTTTATGTTTGAATCATCCAAAAGCCATCTGAATACACATTAACATATATATTTGGATTCAAATTTATGAAACAGCATGAGAAATAGCTTTCTTAACTCCACAGTAATAAAGAATAAAGAAACAGATATTTTTTCAATTTCTTCCCATTACATTTTATGTCCACATTTAGATGTATCTGGGAAGATCTCTAAACTGACACCAGTGTGAGAGCCCCCTGGGATTCACAAATATCATTTCCATGACACTCAGAAAACTGGGGGAAAAGAGGAAAATGTGAGCGGCTATAAATTGGAGCTAATCTCTTTCTGCCACAACCTGAAACGATACTTGGCCAGGTAATCTCCCCATCCTCCACGCTATAATAAGAGCTCGTCTATCTCTCCCAGATGCCCAACCTGAGTACTGGTATCGCCCCCAAACGCTTGTACTAGAAAATTTCTAACAGGATTCCAAGGCTCTGCAAGAAAAAAGAAAAATGAAAAATAATTCTGGCATGCGGTAAGCACTGTAGGTTTGAAGAAAAAGCAAAGCCTAGTGTTGCAGGTTTGCAATAAATGAAACAAATAATGAATTCTTTGGGGTAAGAAAGCCCAACCAACCATAAAATGCACAAAGAGCTTCCTATGAGAGTCCTTGAAGCCTTCTGCAGCCCACTCGGTGTCGTGCTGCTTTGAAATCTCCAACCTGGCCCTGCCCCACAGTGTATCCATTCCTGTCCCAGCGAGGAAATTCTTGGATGTAAACATGATGAGCACAGAGTGGCCAAATGGGGCCCAGGACGACTACACTGTGATGTGGCATTTGATCGTGTCTTTGGAAACACATGACCTCAAGGGCATCATTGTTTTTCATTAAGGGGGAATGAAGCCTCATTAAAAACAGATCATTGCTCCTGACTAATTGGGTGACTTTGGACAAATCACTTAACTTCCCTGATGGTCAGTTTCCTTCGTGGAAGAACGTCCTGACAGTTTGTGTGAGGACCAAATAAAGTAAGCGGGTAAAGCACTGGGCAAAGGATTGGCCCAGAATGAGAGCCAGTGATTATCATCATCCCTTATGTTGGTGGTAGAAGTGGGGCTCAATCCAGAAGTTGTGTCTGTTAGAAATGCAGAACTGACTCTGGGTGGTGAACATATAGATGATGTATTATAGAAACATACACTTGAAACCTATATAATTTTA
>NW_017731622.1:107957-118139 GCF_001890085.2 Hipposideros armiger | reverse complement strand
AAACAAAAGAAATTCATTCAAGCAAGCATCTGAAGGTAACTAAGGGAAGGTGGCAAATGTCCCCTTTCTGCTTTCCCGTGGCTCCTTCTGAAAAGGTTTACCCTGCCTTCTCTGCTGTCACAGTTTTCTATCACACTTGGAGGCTTGGTGCTAATGTCACCAGAGCCTGAGCATCTTCCTCTCATCCTTCTGTCTTGCTTTACAGTTACCTGTTGGCATGTCTGTTTTCCTCACCAGATATACATTACTTGAGTTGACAGATCATAATTTACTCAGACCCCTGGACCAGAGCACCCTGCTCAGAACTTTGAGTACAGTGGGTTTGCAATAAATATTTCATAGGGTGGTGTAGGGAGGCTAATTGAAAAGAAAACAAAAACAAAAACAAAAACAAAACAATAAACTAAAGCATTGGGAGAACCTTTACGGTTATCTTGACTTGGGAAACCAATATATCTTTAACCTTGGAAAAGTCACTTAATTTCTTTGGACATCAGTTTCCTCATCTGTAAAGATAATCTCCAATTGCTTTTGTTGCTCTAAAATTCTATAAATTGAAGAAAAACAGCTGCAAAGGGGTCCTTTGTTATCTGGTCTGCTAAGCTGTTAGAGCAGAAGAATGAGATCAGCTGAGTTTGGACCAGTTTCAGACTAACTTTCATTTATTTTTCGGTAATTTTTTATTTTCCAATTACAGTTGACATACAGTATTATATTAGTTTTAGGTGTGCAAAATTGGGATTAGACATGTATATAACTTACGAAGTGATCATCCCAATAAATCTAGTAGCCATTTGACACCATACAAAGTTATTACAATATTATTGACTATGCTCCCTATGCCACACTTTATATCCCTAGGACTATTTTGTAACTACAAATTCATACCTCTTAATCTCTTTGCCTTCCTTAATCCATCCCCTAAAACCCCTCCCATGTGGCAACCATCAAAATGTTCTCTGTATCTCTGAATTTGTTTCTGTTAGGTTTGTTCATTTATTTTGTTTTTTAGATTCCACATATTAGTGAAATCATATGGTATTTGACTTTCTCTGCCTGACTTATTTCACTCAGCATAATACCCTCTAGGACCATCCATGTCATTGTAGATGGCAAGATTTTATTCTTTTTTTTATAGCTAAGTAATTCCATTGTAGATATGTACCACTTGTTTATCTGTTCATCTATTGATGGACACTTAGGTTGCATCCATATCTTGGCTATTGTAAATAACACTGCAATGAACATATGGATACACATGTCTTTTCAAATTAGTATTTTGGATTTCTTTGGATAAATACCCAGAAGTGGGATTACTGGGTCCTTCTTTGTCTCTTGTTACAGCCTTTATTTTAAAGTCTGGTAAAAGTATTGCTATGTATATTTTGTGTCAATACTTTCTGTCCTGCAATACTTGTTTTTGTCTGGTAAAAATATTGCTACCCCAACATTTTTATTTTTTATTTTCATTTTCATGAAATATCTTTTTGCATCCCTTTACTTTCAGTCTGTGTGTGTCATTTTATCTGAAGTGAGTCTTTGTAGGCAGCATATGTAAGGGTCTTGTTTCCTTATCCATTCATCCACCCTATGACTTTTCATTGAAGCATATAATCCATTTACATTTAAAGTAATTGTTGATAGGTATGTAGTTATTGCCATTTTATTATTCCTATGTTTTATCTTTTTTTCTTCTTCTTCTTAAAGAAGTCCCTTTAACATTTCTTGTAATCCTATTTTGGTGGTCATGAATTCCTTTAGGTTTTTCTTTTCTGGGAAGCTCTTTATCTGTCTTTTGATTCTAAATGATAGCTTTGCAAGGTAGAGTAATCTTTGTTGGAGGTCATTGTTTTTTATCACTTTGAATATTTTTTGTCAATACTTTCTGGCCTGCAAAGTTTCTGTTGAGAAATCAGCTCACAATCTTATGGGAGCCCTCTTGTAGGTAACTAACTGCTTTTCTTTTGCTGCTTTTAACATTCTCTCTTTGTCTTGAAACTTTGGCATTTTAATTATGATGTATTTTGGTGTGGACCTCTTCAGGCTCATCTTGTTTGGGACTCTCTGTGCTTTCTGGGCTTGTATATCTATTTCCTTTGCCAGGTTAGGGAAGTTTTCTGTCATTATTTCTTGAAATAGATTTTCAATTCCTTGCTCTTTCTCTTCTCCTTCTGGTACCCCTATGATGTGAATGTTGATACCACTTGATGTTGTCCCAGAGGCCTCTTAAACTATTCTCACTTTTTTGGATTCTTTTTATTTTTGCTGTTCTGATTGGGTGTTTTCTGCTACCTTATCTTCCAAATCACTAATTTTTTTATTTTTTTTTATTTTTTTTACCTGAGCCATCCTTCCACCTGTTGGCAGCTCAGTGGCAGCTCAGCTCAGGCTGGGAATCGAACTGCTTTGCTCAGAGCTCAAACTCTTGAGCGAGCTCTTAATCAACAGAGCCACTCAGCCAGCACCCAAATCACTGATTTGATTCTCTGCTTCAGCTAATCTAGTGTTGATTGCCTCTAATTTACTCTTCATTTCAGTTATTGTATTCTTTATTTCTGACTGGTTCTTTTTTATGTTCTTTTAGCTTCATTTTTATGTTTCCTATCTTTTTGTTGATGTTCTCACTGAGATCACTGAGCATCCTTATAACCAGTGTTTTGAACTCTGCATCTGGTAGGTTACTTGACTCCATTTTGCTTATTTCTTTTTCTGGAGTTCTGTTCTGTTCTTTCATTTGGGACATGTTTCTTTGTGTCCCCATTTTTGCTGCCTCCCTGTGTTTGTTTCCAGGTATTAGGCAGAGCTGCTTGTCTCCCAGTCTTAGTAGAGTGGCCTTATATACAAGGTGTCCTAAGGGAAGCAGTGGTGCTGTATTCCTGGTCACCAGGTATGTCCCTTGTGTGGGTTATGTGTGCCCTCCTGTTGTCATTGATCTTTGATTGCTGATGGTACATCAATGGGAGGGATTGACCATCAGGCTGATTGGTCATGAGGATTGGCTGTGACTGCACAGTAAGAGCTGTTGTGCAGGACTAACCCTATGGAGCAGGGTTTGCTTTGGTGGGGCTCTGGTGCCTGCCGAGTCTACCTGCTGGGTCTGTCATTTATGCAGGTGGTTGGGTGGTACTCTGGTGTGATCTGAAGCTGGCCACACCATACATAGTTATTGGTTCTGAGGCCTCTTGGAAAGTACTCCAGTTCAGCCAAGATCAACCACTGCCTGTGCCCTGCCCCAGGGCTACTTGGTAGAGGCTACTAAGTGATCTGTAGATGGTTGTCACAAGCGCTGGGCTTGGGGCTGCTTGGCAAGGGGTGTGGGGCATGCTGAGGCCAGATGCTGCTCGTTTGGGGTTTGTGAGCCTTTGAGAGATTTTTAGGAAAGCCTGTAGCATGAAGCAGGACAACCTGTTTGTATGGAAATGCTGCTGGAAGCAGCTTGGGTTGGCTCACAAGTTGGGTCAGGCGAGGTTTCAGGGAACCACTATAGTGGGGCGAACAGTGTTAGGTAGGTCGATGGAGACTCAGATATGACAGCTGCCTCTGCTTGCAAGCTGAGTGGTGGTGGGGGGAGGGACAGAGGTGGGGGGTGGAGAACTCAACAAAGGAACAATGGCTTCTGCCAGCAATTCTATCTGGGAGAAAGCTGCCCCTCCAACCCTTGCCCTGAAGCCAGACAATTCAGTTCCTCCTTGTATGTCCCTGGTGCCTTTTGAGCTCCTGCACCAGTGCTAGAGCTCTGAGCAAGTGAATCCATCAGTGAGTAAATCTGTGTGGGGCACTTTAAGAGGAATGCCTGCAATTCCAGCAGTCCTCCATCTCACTCAGTCATAATAATCTCTGCTGGTTTTCAGAGCCAGAAGTTATGGGGAGTTTTCTTTACAGCACTGAAACCCTGGGCTGGGGAGTGTGGTGTGGGGCTAGGACCCCTTGCTCCTCAAAGGGAACCTCCACAGCCAAGATATCCCTCCCGATTTTCAACCATCAAACATGGGTGTGGGACCAGCCTGCTTTATGTCTCTGCCCCTCCTACCAGTCTTGATATGGCTTTTCCTGTATGTCCCTCATTACAGGACTTCTGTTCAAGTAGAATTCAGGTGATTCTCAGTGATAGGTGTCCTGTAGTTTAGTTGTAACTTTGAGGTGGTCATGGAAAGAGGTGAGCACAGCATTTATCTACTCCACCTTCTTGACTGGAAGCCTGAAATATCTCTCTGACTAACTTTTAGAACTCACAGTCCTTCCACTCTTTCAGCTGTTCTCACCTGCTGTATGTACATACATATGTATGTATATATGTATGTATGTATTTAGATTATGAAAATTCAAGGCAATAATCCCATTGCTAAAATTAAAATACCAGTGAGGCTGTAAATTGCTATCCTACAGGGGTTGACCCCAAAATTTGTCCATAAAGAGGAAAAAATTGTGCTTACAAACCAGCGAATACCAGTTTGAGGAGTAGGAGGAACCTGCAGCTCAGTTATGTGGAGAGAGAGAGAGAGAGAGAGAGAGAGAGAGAGAGAGAGAGAGAGAGAGAGAGAGAGAGAGAGAGAGAGAGAGAGAGAGAGAGAGAGAGAGAGAGAGAGAGAACATGGACCCACAAGCACCCTGTCGTCTCCCTTTATGAAGCAGCATCTACCTGACAAATTGAAGGCTTGGTCAGATTTATGAGTTTTCTAAACTCAGTCAGAACAGAGCCTGCTCTGACCTACAGAAGGTCACTCAACTGTATTGAATATTTGTCAACATTCCATTGCCAAAGATAAAGTGAGTGACTATCCAAGACAGATTTAGAAATCTCCCTGTTTATTCCTGGCAACTGTGAGTATTGTCTGGGAGCAAAGAGCCCAGGGGATGGATTTCCCTTTCCTGAACATAGACACTCTCCACACAGGATCCAGAGGTGCCTGCTCAAAAGCCAGTGTCTTGTCACCAGCACTCAGCAGCTCAAGTCTCAATAAGCAAATGTTGAAACACATGGCTTGCCCTACCTCCATACACAACTTCCACTTTGAAGCACACAGAGAAGGTGAAGGCAGTGGAGTTAAGAGTCAGCCCTGCAGTGGGCACATCCTGCATTCTGCCAAAACACCAAGAGACCTGAGTTGTCAGAAGGACCACAAACCTGGCTTTACTTTCCTCACTTTCACCATTCACAGCCCAACAGCAATGGAGCTTTCACTTTACAAGCTTATTTTTCACTTACATGAAGTATTAATGAATGTTCTCCTTATATATCCTTGAGCAGCTATGGGAAATGGAAACTAGCCTCAATTTCACTAATTCTACCACTGCACCTGTTAGCTCACTTAGTTCTAAAATGGATCATTTCAGACACTGTATGGCATGAAACCACAGAGGCAGGGACTCAAGACATCTAAGGTTCCTCTCAGCACATGGAACTAACGTGATGTTTCAATATAACTAAAGCCCAGCATTTTTGCTTGTTTCTGAGGCAACAAACAGGATTAAAGTCAAACTTGGGGAAATGACTAATATCCCAGTAGTCAAGGCATGTGCTTAGTCCACCAGTTTCTCCCAAAGCCTACCAAGTCATCTGGAGTATAATCTTTCTTTTCATCATCTGTTCAGTCTTTTTCATCCCCATTGCCTGTGCTAGAAAAAATGAATGTTTGAAGGATCTAAGAGAGAAATCTTCATTCCTGAATTTTGCTCCTGGGTAACAGCTTCTGAGAATCCATGTGGCCTCGCGACCTGATGACCCAAGAACAACCCCTCTGAGAGGGCAGCACTCTGATCACTTATGTGAAGAGTATTCACCAAAGACAAGGTGAGCAGGGTTGACGTTACAGAGCCTCCCACAGAAGGAAGTGTGACATCAAAATGTAATCTGCTGCTGACCTGGGCATTAAATAAATCTCCTCTGAATTTTCTCTTGTTTGAGCCTTTCTGAAGAGCAGGAAGGTAAAATGCTTGACCTATAGAACAGCTCTTAACTCAGAGTCCTGGCTTGTCTTATTAGCCTCTTCCCTGAAGGCTGCCTCTCCCTTTGCTCTGAGAAGTGTCACGCAATATCCTCAGCTCACCGAGTCATCCTCTAGTGGCCTGAGTGAATTCATGCAGCTTCAGAGGCCTCATAAAAAAGACTTAGGGTGAGGATGCTGGTGGGACCAGGGCACCACGCTTGGGAAGAATTTTCTTAGTGTGACCAAGGGCCACATTATAGTTCTGCCAGTGCTTTCCCATGTGACCTGGAGAAGTCACTTCTCTTCCACCAGATACCCAGTGCTCTCCTTTGAGCCAGATAATCTCTAAATTTCTTTGCAGCTATATATTCAATGGTACTTTCCTTTCCTTGAGAACTGGGAATTAATGTGTAGCACAGATGATTCTTAGTTTATCTATAAAATTAAATAGACTACCAGAGAGTGGTCCAGTCCATGGGTAGAAAGATCAGGGTGGACCCATTCCAGGCTGCTTCTCATAAAAAGCTTAAGAACAAAAAAGGGTATATGTCTTATTTATCTTTATAAACTCAACATCTAACACAGTGTCTGGCTATTAGCAGGTAATAAAAATTTGGTAGATTAATTCATGAATGAATGAAAAACTTAAAAGCTAAGCAGACACTCAAGGTTGGGTTGAAATTGTGCCTCCCTCTGTGTGTATGTATGTGTGTGTCTGTGTCTGTGTGTATACATGCATGTGTGTCTTTGTGTGCATGCATGTGTACACATACACATACCCATGTATATATATCCATATCACTTATCACATATCACTTGGCACCCAGTACAAGTTGTCTCTTTCTTCCAGTAGATGGTGACCTCTTTGAAGATGGAGATCTCATCTTATTCATTGTTGTATTCTGAACATCTAGCCAGAGCCTGGCTGATGGTAAATACTCAGTAGAGTTTATTGGACAGATGGATGGAAGGAAGGAAGGAAGGAAGGAAGGAAGGAAGGAAAGAAGGAAGGAAGGAAAGAAGGATGGAAGGAAGGAAGGAGGAAGGTTGGATTGATAAGTTAACAAAATGGTGAAAAGCACTTTGTGAGATATCAATTCCATTTGTCCTTTAAATAAAATAGAAAAAAGCAATCATGATTTTCTTTTCTAGGTTTGTTTGTTTGTTTTCCTGTGGGGGGAAGAGTAGAAGAGAATGGAGCAAAGAGAAGGGGAGGGAAATGAGGGAGGAAGAGATAAAGAGAGAGAGAGAGAGAGAGAGAGAGAGAGGAATTAAAACTGTACAAAGCCCAAGAGTTCTGCCCTTTTCAGTGGGCAAGAGGGGCTGTCTGTTCAAGGTTCATTAAAATCAGGACATTGATGCTTTAGAGAAACAAGATATTAAAGTTCTGGAATGAAAATAAAAAGAAAAGAAAAAGAGCTGAGAAGGCAACAGTTACCAAGAAACTGAGTTATGCAAGGAAATAAATTATGTTTTTCATTCTTCTGTTACTAATCTTTTAGAATTTTAATTTTACGTTTTTAAAGAGACTTAAGTCTTCAGCACAGGTGAGGTGAAATGGGATTAAAATAAGCTTAAGCATCAACCATGTGTTTGGATTTGGAAATTTGTCAGAGGTAAGGGATTGAATTTCAGCCTCGGGATGCAAAAGCATTCTTACTTCCTACGCTGTCACACAAGGCATCCTAGTTACATCTGCATTTAGCACAGGACAGGGAGTTCGATCGAGCTCACTGTAAGTGGGTGTGAATTTGATTCTATGATACATGAGAATGGCTACTACCTGGCGATGCAGGTAAAACAAAGAAATAAACAAACAAAAAACCAGGCTGGCACAATCGGTCAGGACCAAAGGAAAACGCAAACCCGCAACATGATCCGTGGCCTCAGTCACTCCTCAGGAAAGGCTCGTTCTGTTTCCCCAATGTCCCCAGCACCTTTCTTGAGAGCAGTGTTGATTACCAGATAACCAGAGCTTTGGGTCTTTCACCGAATCAACAGCTTGGCAGCCACAAAGTGACAGGCATCAATACTAATCGCCCACGCCTATCTGTAACTGGACCCCGGGACAAGCCGTGCTACACCTGCCTGTCCAGGAAATGTACTCCAGGGCCTCTCCCATGGAAACCACTAACAACGCTTATTAGCTGTTTCCTTGCCTGATAAGTGGTCTGCCTAGCTCTCACTCCTATTATTATATTCATTTCTGTCTGTGTCCTGAAACCTGATACCTTTGTACTTGGGAGGTGTGCAGTCTGCCACCTGACAATGATTTGACATGACACAGTGACAGAAAATAGTGAGAGGGGATGAAAATAAAGGACAAGGGATCCAAGCTGGTGTACTGGTGGCTCCAGGCAGGGGTGCCCATCAGCACAGATACCTGTTAGCAGGAGCCTGGGCTGCACTGATGGAACGGTCAGATCGCTCATGTCAGAGCTCCATCTACCTGGGAGATGTCAATCTTCCTTTGTCGGCCAATGCCCTGTGCAATATCACAGTGGGTTCTTTACCTGCACTTTTGGGTTTAATGTGGCTGAACTTCTGTGCCTCACCTCTCACTGCTATTCTCCTAGCACCTCATTCATCATTTTGTTCCTATTTCCTGGGCCTCGGGGACTACACTCAATGCTGCCATTTGGCTGGTAGACATATTCGTATATGCTGAACTGCCATAGCAACCACATGTTAATGCTACATTCATTCCAGAGACCATCTAGGGTGTGAAGGAGAAGGGAGGGTCATGTCAGAGCCTTCAACCCCTGGAAGCCCTATAAAGGCATGGAAATGGCTAGGGTCCTAAAGAGCAATTTTAAGGATCGGATCGGTGACTAACTAGCAGTCACCATGGACAAGTGATGAGCCTAACCTGGGCCTCATCTATAGAATGAACAAGATAGACTAGACCACTGATCTAAAAGACTTCTGCTGTTGTTATGTTTGCCGAGACATGTTTAGTTTAATGCTATTTTCCATTAGGCACCAGTATATACAATAAATACAAATGGAGCTGAGATGGCTGACATCATATCCTGCTGTCCCATCAATCCTGCTGGGCCACCCACATGTTTCCTGTATTCCACGGACATATCTCTTTGGAATGCTAGAGTGTGAAAACCATAGGACGGATCATTTCTAAGTTTCTTTCTAGCACAAATGTAGTTTTGGGTAAGACATGGGAGACAGGGAACTTGGAGGGAGGGGATGGGGATATGTACCCTGTTAGAATTATTTTCTCTCTCCCATTGTGTGTTTACTTTTTGTCATCAATAGCCCTAGCTCTGTGGATGTCTATGGGGTGACAGGACAGGTAAACTAGGAGCACGTGAGCAGGGCCCCAGGTCCACTCCCACTGCAGTTTGGAAAACTCAGCTTTTATTTTTACACAAATTGGACAAAAAATAGACAAGAAGGAGGAGGTTTGAAAACAATCAGCCTAGACTCAAGTTTTACAAAAGAAAATCATGTACCAGAGATATTTCCCAATATATTTAGGCTCTATTTTCTCTATAGTCATCATCATGACTACCACCACATACAAGGCAGGTACCATTGGTCACGAACTGGGGAAGATAATAGTAATAGGTAATATTTACAACATTTTGTTAGGTGCTAGTCTAGGAATGTTCCATTTACAACAGCCCTATTATTCGCCCTTTTAAAAATGAGGAAACTGAGCCACAGAGTGTTAAGTACCTTTCTTAATTCCCAGAGCAGGTAAGCAGAAGAGCTGGAATATGAACTCATACAGTCTGACTCTGAAGTCTGTCTCAACACTATTGCCAACCCAGAAAGAAGGCTGCAGAGGGTTGAGGAGAGAACTGAGCTATGGAAGGGCTGAAACAAACTGTGAAGTCAGCAAAGTTGCGTTTCAATGGCATAAATCTCCCAGGTATAGGCCCTTTCTGCTGCTATGCCCCTTTATGTATCATCCCACTTTAAACATGTAAATTTACTCCCCAAGACACCTGATTATTATGTTGCTTATTCTCTTTAAATATTCAGAAAATATTTAGATCCTTTTTCTCACCCAGATGTAAATAACTGATAACAGGTTAATCTGCTTTCCCAGGAGAGTTGTGTTTTTTTTTACCAGCAGCCAAAGCCTTGAAGTAAAGAGATGAAGCTCTACTTGTAAAATTTCAATGGCAGCATATGAATTGGGATTATGGACTCTTGAAATCATCCATCTCCCAGTGCCCCTGAAATCTATTAGGTGGTTTGGAATTCATTCAGGAAAACCTGTCCAAATGAT
>NW_017731622.1:99439-107872 GCF_001890085.2 Hipposideros armiger | reverse complement strand
GGGGGAGGTGTGGGGCAATGAGAAGGTTGAAATCACTCACTGACCCCATCAGAAACCGTATTCTATACTGCCTCTCCTGGGTCACCCATGGGTTTACATTTCCTCTGAACATTCAAGCTCCTGCAAGTTATTTATTTATGTTTGGTCTTTTCTTTTACAAGGTAGAGAAAACGATAGGAAAATAACATCCCCTTCCTCAAAAACATTCCCCGTGGCTCCCTGGAAGGCAATGGTAGAGCTTGAGGAGACAAACCCAGCTCTCACTTCCCCCTCCTCTTCCCTGCTGGCCTGGAGAAATCACTCAGCATCCATAATTAGAGGATGCAGAGGCTAATTTTAGACCATAAATCATAAAGCTAATACTGTGGCTAAAAAGTAATGCCATCAGCTTCCTTTCCTTCAAGACTGTTAGATCTTAGTCGATTACTTATGGACAAAGATTTAAAGACTTCAGAAGCTGCTCTGCCAACCAAAGATGCTATTAGCTTTCTTTTCCCTTGGAAGGGGTTCTCCAACTCCCCCTGAAGGGGCTTTAGCATGCTCGTTGATAGGAAGGGTGTTTGTAAGGGAGAGGCAATGAACAATGCCAGGCTAACAGAAATCCTTGGGCCTCCAACCCTCTGAGCGATGGTGCCAACACTTCCAGGGTAGCCTAATACAAGAACAGATAGGGAAACACACAGAAATATGAAAAACACACCTATTTCCGACACATTTCTCAAGCTGTTTAAATATGAAACAAAGTCCTCCCAGGCTACAAGTTTCCAGCTGTTATGATATCACAAGATAAATTTAGAGTTAGAGAAACAGCATGTTTGCTTGTATAAAGTATGGAAATATAAATGTTCTAAGTGTTAAAACCGTCCAAACAAATTAATTCAAGTAAAAATAGTTATCTCCGATTTGGTTCTCCCACATTTGCTTTCTTTTTATAGAGCTCATGAGCATGTTTTTCTCAATGCTGAGAGGAGAGACGGTGCAGTCCCATCTCAGCAGGTGCCTCGTCTGCACCTGGAAACTCAAGGAACCCTAAGCAGGAAAATCAGGTGGTGCCTGCCCAGGCCCCCACTGCTGAACCTATTCATTAAAATCTTAATTTAGTCTCTCTGCAATGGAAGAAAGACTGTGTGAGGGGCTGAGGCTAGATAGAAGCTTTATGATGTGCTCCCATTTGGGGTGTTTTCATGAGCTAAAATGAAAAAAAAGAGTTTCTTTCCTCAGTGACTTTGAAAAGAATAGACTGGTGATTAACAGCAATATTTTTTTTAATGAAACGCAACCCGTCATCCCTGTCATCTTCTGGCCATCCTCGCTTGTACGCGCCTCCCTGACAAGAGGAATAATAATGGTCATACATCACTGCTCTACGCGTCCAATCATCTAAATCTTCCCTCGCTGCAGCCTCTGAGACTCAATTACTTTATTGACATGCAATCTTCATAAGGGGAGAAATATTGTGCATGTAAGGTCACTTGGTTATGAAGACATATTATCATATTATCTGCATGAGGGTTGCAGGGCTAAGACCTGACAGAGCTAATTATAATGGTACATGATAGAAAGCTCAGTACACATTATTCGCTTGGCTGCACTAAAGGTGAGGTAAGTCCATGACATCATGATTGTTTGAAAAAATAATGCAACTTTGGCTTGGAGGCTGTAACTTTCTTTTTGAACTCCCCGCATTTTCACTCTTGGGTTTTCCTGGACAATGAAAGAACTGGTGAAGGGATTCCTCAGATCTCAGGGAAAAGAGATAGCATTCTGTGTAGTGTGTGAGTGTGTGTGTGACTGCCACGGCGATTTCCCTGTCTAACACCAAGTCTCAGTCCATTTCCCAGCAAGTGAAATGAGAGTGACTCAAGGGAGAAAGGTAAAGGGATACAAATGGGTCAATTTGATAACAGAGTAAAACTTCACCTCATCCTCAATTAACCCCTTCTCAGATCCATGCCCTTTTCTCTCTCTTGGTCTCGCTGGAGGAGCCTTATCTCGCTAAGATTCAGTGCTCCTGCATGCGGTTTCTTTGTTCAGACATATCAGGTTATTTAAGCATTCCCATCAGACACATGCTAGAAGCTTCATGTATTGCTAAGATACACAGCTAGTCAGTCATTCTCTTCTTTGTATCCTTAGACCATTTATCATCTCCACTCAAGCCAGGTGTGTCTCATACTGACAGGCTAGATTGAGGAGCGCTAGTGGCAATTTTGCAAGAAAGGAGCATTATGGAGAGAAACCTGGGTTCTTCAAGGAGGAAGACCTTCCATGGAGCCCCGGAAGGAAAACAGGTGTATGGATCTCTGATGGGTCCTCATGAAGTCAAAATCAAGTCATACTCCATAGATGGGCCTGGGCTGAAATCTGATCTTAAGCTCTGGACACATATTCTACTATTGGCAGGGTTTATGAGCTTTTAAAGAAGAGTAAAGATGCCATTCAAGACATCACTACAGTCCAACACAGGCTGGCTCCTAGGTTCTCTCTCCCTCAGCAAAAACAAAAACTAATTCAATAAAAGAAAAGAAACAGCTAAAGCCTTCTCAGCTCCAGAAATGGCCTTAGTCTTATAACATGAGTGCTTTGGCTCAGACATAAGAATAAGAAATTGCAGTTGTCCAAATTCTCTCTTATGAACTACTCAAACTTCTGAATTTCTGATGTTAGTAGCTCAAATAATGGTAACAAAGCCAGAAAGACATCCACACCTTTCTGAATTGGAAATTCGATTGTACCTAATATGATGTTGACATTAAGTAAATTTGATGGTGTTCCATGTACAGTAGAAATGGTAACTCTTTAGACAACAGAAGTTTGGATTGGCTATGTTGGATTGGAGAGTTCAAGGCATTGCACCTCCACCTCCAGCATCTCAAATGCCTTCCTGATATGAGGGGTAGGGTGGGGCGGGGTTCGTAAAGTACCTATTTTCAAAAGTTGAGATACTGATTGAGAAAAAAATTATTGTCAGTAGGAAGGGAGTTGGGCTAATGTTTAGGACATTAAAAATCTACTCCTGACTCAACTACCCATCATACTTCTTGCCATATAGCTCCTTAGCTAAGGCACAATCTCTCTTTATATCTTGGAGAAGGTACTAGTAGAGGCAGTAAGGTACTGTGAAAAGAGTGTGGAATTACCTAATAAAGAAATGGGGTTGAAAATCTGGCCACATCATTTACTGGCTTCATGGTGTTGAGCACATTCTTTGCTGTCTGTGCCTCAATTGTGCATTTTAAAAAATGGGTAATGATATTGTCTACCTCAAAGGATTAGAATAGAAATTAAATGACAAGTAATGAAAGTGAAGACACTATGCCAACAAAATACACTTGGGGAATGGCAGTTATTGCTACTGTTTCAGTCCTACTTGTTTTAAACTATTATGCAGGTCAACAATGTAAGTAAACATAGACTATGATGAATGAAACCCAATATGAACATTATACGTGACTGTGATTCATGGTGTCACAAGACCAGACTCTCAAACATGAGAGTTCTTTGGATTTTCAGTGTTTAAAATGACTTTCATTAGAAAGTTCTCGGCCATCCCGAGTCATTGGTACTATCTCAGGAAACAGAAACGAACGTTGTGATGGCAGAAAGTGATGTAATGGAGGAGAGAGAGACCAGGAAGGAGACCAGCAGACAGCTCCATGTAGAAGGTGAGCCAAGAATTGGGATCACAAAGCAACTCAACTGCTTATCAACTCTACATACCTGTATTCACAGTCATCCAGAGAGTTCGAGACTGACAATCTAGAGAGGAAACTAATTCCTTCTTTTTCAGGATCAGGGCACACTATGTAACATCTTCCCTCCCAGCCTAGAAGTCAAGAGACCCCCAGGACTAGTGGTCTTGAACATATCCCGTTGAGGCCTCGCGTTCTACATCTGGGAAAGTGATTTCCACTAGTTAGTTTCCTGCAATACCTCCAGTTGATTAAGGTCTACTGTTCAAGAAAAGCAGACACTGGAACAATGGGAGCAACCTTTTTAGTCAAGTTAGGGCATGAGATCATGATCTGAGTCAAAACTGACTGTAATTTGCCAATAAATAGTAGCAGTGAAAGTTTTCAACAGTGCCACTAATTAAGAAAGAGTTCCATACTCATTATTTCTTAAATTATTTTATTTGAAGCCCTTTGTGGAAGCTGAAAAGTCACCCAATTAATAATCACATGCATATTTCACATCACCATCCCAATAACCTTATGAAATGAATTTTATTGTCATTCCTATTTTGTTGTTGAAGAAATCGAGGCTGAGAGAAGTTAAATGAATTTCTCCAGGTCAAATAGCTAATAAATGGCTCAAATTTTACATTTTTTAAATTCCCCCATCTTTACAGAGTTTTGTATACTTGCTTTGTAGCAGGAAATGCAAAAATTTTACCCCTATTGCCTTTTGATCATTGTTAGCTAAAACTGATTATCCCTTTCTGAAAGAGCTTTGAATTTGCCCACCACGCTGGTGAGCAGTGTTGAGCTGTATGGTTAAATTCTTCAGCTTATTGAAGCAGTTCAGGAGCTTTTCATATGTGGATGCAACTTGTTATATATGCATTGGAAATAGCAAGTTTCAGATGGAAAGGGGAGATCCAAAGGCGAAGTTGACTGTGGTATGGGTACGTGCTCCTATGGTGTTCTGGGAGCCAAGCAAATAACACCGCTTTGCCACTTCTATTTTTCCACCATAGATATTTCTGTCAAAGGCTACTAGCCTTCGGAGAAGCTCTATTAATAAAATGTAGGCATTCCTTAGGAAGACTTTCACCTGAAGAATTAATACTTTGTTATCAGGATTTCTTTGACAATGACCCAAGAGTGAGACATAAAATAGGGGCCTAAGTAGAAAGAGGCTTGGCTTTGTAATTAGACAGACTGAGGCGAGAAATTGGTGGAGCTGTGTTCCCTTTTATGTGATCCTGATTATTTAGCTTGATCATTTAGCCTCAAATTCAAGATCTGTAAAGTGTGAATAAAATAGTTTGATGAGTGAGGTAGACCAGCTGGTTTTAGACCAATACTCTCACTGAGAAATACTAGTAGTGCTGAGAAAAAAAAATACATAGTAAATTGTAGTTGAATCATTCAGAGAGCTACTAAGGCAATGAGGACATGATGGGATAAGCCCTGGAGAGAAAATAGAGAGACTGGAAGTGCAGAGACATGGGTCCAACATCTAGCACCACTTTTTCCCTTGAGTCAGATTTCAATTCTCAAGTTGCAATTCAGAGGCTGAGAAGCTGAACCACGCTTCAGTCTTATAGGTCTTGAGGGACAAAATTAGATTTAAGGTATGTCAAAGAGAAGGGGCCCAAGGAAATATTCTAGGCTTTCAGTTGGGACCCTGAAGAACTATATCTCAGGTCAAAGGGTGACTGGAAGTAGATCTGCCCCCACAAAGTTTGTAACGCAGCTTCCCATTTGCTCCATTACGAACTGGACTGAGGTGATTTTCCCCCACCCTAACTGTACCCCAGAAACAAAATTAATCCTCTCTGGAGAAAAACAACACTATTCAGAGCTTCAAATAACCTCCATCATTTGTGCACTCAGTGTCAGGGAGTCTATGAAATATCATGTGGCATAACAAGAGACAAGACCAAATGCTCCAAAATCCATGAAAATAAATAAAAGATACAAGCTACCAGACATGCTGATATTGCAGTTATTAGCCATGGGCTTGAACATATCAATCACATTTAATTTAAAGATGTTAAAGGACAAACTAGAAAAATTTAACAGAATTGAAAACTACAAACTATAAAACTATAAAACAAAGTCAAGTGAAAATTCAAGGCTGAATGAACCTAAATGCCTTAAAGTAAGGGCTGAATCAGTGTATTTAATACAATATTAGACACAATTGAAGAGATGATTAGGAAAAGAGATGATGGGTCAGAAGGAACCAATATTAAATGTTAGTTAAGAGTTCACAATTTTAAATGTTAAACAGCCTGATACCTCCATTAAAAGAAAAGATTTTACAATGAATTACAAATATGATGTGCTGCTCCTAAGAAACATATATGTAGGCATTCAGAGTATTTGAAAGTAAAGGAATGGAAGAAGAAATAAGAAAGGCCCAAACCATAAGAGATGTAGGTATACAAATATTAAATAAATTAGACTTTAAAGCAAAGGAACATTACTAAAAATAAGAGGGGAAGTTTTATAATGATAAAAGAGTCAGTTATTCAGGATGATGAAAAATAATCTAAATTTATATATATTAAATAATATTAAAAAATGCAGGCTTCAAAAATTGACAGAACTAAAGGGTAAAAAAGGACTTCACAATCATAGTTAGAAGTTTCAAAAGACCTCTTAGTAAGTAAAAGCAGCAGATGACAAACAAAAGAGGAGAAGGAAATATGACCATCGAGATTAGAGTGATGCAGTCACAAGTCAAGGAATGCCAGCAGCCACAAAAAGCTGGAACTTTCAAGGAACATATCTTCCTCTATTGCTTCTGGAAGGAACACAGCCTGCTGACATCTTGATTTGAGCCCAATGACAGTGATTTTGGACTTCTGGCCTGCAGAACTGTGAGAGAATAAATGAGTTTTGCTTCAAGCCGTCAAGTTTGTGGCAATTTGTTTCAGCAGCCAAAAGAAACTAATATATATGGGTTAAAAATATGATATGGGTTAATACACATGGGTTAATTCAAACATATATATATATATATGTATATGTGTGTGTATATATATATATATACACACACACATACATAGACATATGTACGTAATGTATATACACCTGTGTGTGTGTGTGTGTGTGTGTGTGTGTGTACAAAGTGATATGCAGGCCAAATAAAGCACATCTGCAAGGTAAAAAAAAAAACATAGCAGATGACAAAAATCAGGCATTATGTAAAAGCTTTGAACAGCACAATTAAGAAACTTGATCATACGTACACACAACCCAGATATACAAATGAATAATATTGCACATAAAACTGCAGACATTGCACAACACAAAACATTCACTGAAATTAAGCATATACCAGGCTATAAAGCAAGTGTCAGCAAAGTTGAAAAGATCAAAATTATACAGAGTATATTCTCTGACCAGTGAGGAATTACCTAGAAATTATTTACAAAAAATAACTGAGAAAAGTCTAAGTACTGATAAATTAAGTAATGTACTTCAAGTAACTCAAGGGTCAAAAAGATGACAATGGAAATTAGAAAAGATCTTGAAATGAATGACTATAAAAATATGACATAAAAAGCTTGTAGGATACAGCTAACACCATGCTTAAAGGCACATTTGTTTCCTTAAATGCTTATGCTAGAAAAGAAGAAGGACTAAAAAACTCACTGATCAAATTATCCACCTTAAGAAAGTAGAGAACAGCAAATAAAGCCCAACAAACTAGAAGAAAAAACTTTAAAAAAGCAAAAATGAATAATATAAATGAAACATATATTAAAATAATCAACAAAGCCAAAATTTGTTTTTTGAGAAGACATATAAAATGAGAAATTCTGGGGCAAAAGGAAAATAGAGAAGGTACCAAATTACAATATCAGAAATGAAAAGAGGGACATCAATACAATGCCTAGAAATAGATAAGAGGATACTATGAATAAATTTTGTGCAAATAAATGTGACACTTAAATCTAATTTTAAAAACCCTTGAAAAACCTAGCTTACCAAAACATGTAATAAAAATACAGTAGTCCTATATCTTAAAAAAACTAAAGCTGTATTTAAAAGTTTTCTCACAAAGAAAACTCCAAGTTGAGATGGATTTAGCCATGAATTTTTCCAATTATTTAAAAAAGAAATAACACTAATTTAAAATGAAGTCTCTCTGAGAATAGATAAAAAAAAATTTCCCAACTTCTTTTTTTAGGCTAGTAAAATTTGATATTAACATTTGACAATAGCATTATAAGAAAGTAAAATTTTTGGACAATTTTTCTTGTACACATAGATTTAAAATTCAGAAACAATATTAGCAAATAAATTGTGTACATACATGTGTATATGTGTATTAATGTAATAATCATATAATGATTAATGTAATAATGATTAATGTAATAATAATAATAATGTATTAATGTAATAATGTAAAAATCAAGTTGGGAAAATTCCAGGAATGCAAGTTGCTTTAATATTTAAAATCAATATAATTCATCAAGAGAATGAAAAGACAATCATAGACAAAGAAAATATCTACAAAAGACATATCAAATAAAGGACTGTTATCAAAAATATACAAAGAATCCTTAAAACTCAATAATAAGAAAATGAACAACTCTCAAAAAATGGGCCAAAGACCGGGACAGACACCTAACCAAAGAAGATATACAGATGGTAAATAGCATATGAAAAGATGTTCATCATCATATTATATGTCATCCATAAATTACAAATTAAAACAATGAGATACCACTATACACCTTTTGAAATGGTC
>NW_017731622.1:70515-97824 GCF_001890085.2 Hipposideros armiger | reverse complement strand
ACAAATTCTTAGAATGAATAAATAAATTTAGCAAGGCTCCTGGCTTCAAGATCAATATATGAAAATTCTTGCTATCTCTATGTACCAGTACCAAAAAATAAATAAAATAAATTACAATGAAAATGAAAAGTAAATAAAATTTGAAAAAATCATATACATAGGAATAAATCTATTGAAATATGTATAAGATCTCTATACACACACATACATACTCACAAACTATAAAATGTTAATGAGATAAACTAAATCAGACCTCAGTAAATGGAAGGATATCCTCGTGGTCATGGACTGGAAGACATCACAGTGTAAACATGTCAATTGCCCACAAATTGGCCTATAAATTCAAAGCCATCAATATCAAGATCCCAAAAGTTGTTTTTCATTGTTGTTGCTGTTATTAGAAGGTAAATATTCCCAAAATTTGTATGGAGATGCAAAGAGCCAAGAATAGCCAATATAAGCTTCTGCATGACTAGGTAAGAATAGCCAATATAAGCTTCTGCATGACTAAGGTGTTATTAAAAACCTAATTAAGAGATTGTAACATTGATCCAGAAGAGATAAGTATATAAATGGAACTTAATAGGGCATCCAGGAATAAACTCACATCTGGGCAGAAATTGATCTATGACAAAAGCAGTGAGGAATGAAAGGTCTTCTCAGATAGCCACATGAAAAATTAAGTCTTGACCTCTTATCTCACACAATAAATGAAAATAAATGTCATGCGTATTATAGATCTAAATATAAAAGTAAAATATAAGGCTTTTAAAGGATAACATAGAATACCTTCATGACCTTTGAGTAGACAAAGGTTGCTGAAAAAAGACTCCGAAAGCACTAACCATAAAGGAAAAAGCTGATACACTGGCTGACTTCAAACTTATGGAAGGCTACATAATGTTGAATAAGAAAAAGAACAAAATAATACATATTATATTCTCCCCTTTATATAAAATTCAAAAGCAAGCAAAACTGATCTATGCTGTTAGACCTAAATATTGCTTACCTTTCAGGCAGAAGAAGGACTAATATCCAGGATATGACATGAGAGGTCTTTTTCTTTTCTTTTTTCTTGAGGGGGGGGGGACGTATCTGTAATATTCTCTTTTTTAATCTGATAGTGATAACTTATGATAATTTATAAAGTCATCCACTATGGTTTATGCATTTTCTGTAAGTATGTCAGGGTTCACTTTAGAAATTTATTTTTAAAATAAATTAATTAGCAAATGAATGCAACATATGTAGCACAGTACTTAGAACTCTTTCCCTTCACACTGGAAGAATAAGGACTACCTGAAGGACATGCTACTAAAATAGATATGAAACAGCAATTTCACCATTTTGCCTTATGCTAATCAGAAAGAATGACCTAAAGAGAAATTAGTTTAAATATATATATCAAGCAGGTGTAACCCAAGGCTGTGACTGAAACAGACAGGGCTACAAAGGTGTATGCAGGGAGATCAAATTGCTGATGCGATCTATATTTTCTCAGGTAATCCCACCAAGCCAGAGAAAAATATGATACGTTACCAAAGTTAACCTGCATAAAGGAGTTAGGCAAGGAGAAAACACAGCAATGGAATTACCCTTATCCAGTGCGTTAGTGAGTGGAAACATTTACGACCCAGGAGATGCACTGTGCTTCCTCCATCATAGATAGTGCTTAATTATTGTAACTGCTAAAAGATAGAAATGCATGATTGGAGATCACACACACACACACACACACACACACACACACACCTGCACCACATACACGCACACACACCATACAACACACACATCCACTCACGTACATGTACATTTCCTCAATTATTTTCTAACTACAAGCCAATGGGATGCATGTCTGAGCCCTGGGAAAATGGGATAGAATAGGAGAAACATATATACAGCTTCTGCCATGGAGGCAGAAGTACTATGATTATTTCATCACTACTCAGGGATTGTTAAACTCTGACATGTGGATCTGCTAAGTGGACTCCTTGAAGTTACACATCAAAAGTGTCTGCATGTACATGGAGGTGTTTTTCACTTTGTTTTGTTTTGGTTGTCTTCTTTAGTGAGAGGTTCCAGTGTTGAGCACATCCTCCAAGGGGGTCCTTGACTCCCCACAAATATGACCACTGGCTAAGAATTTATTACCAAATTATTTCAATAATTTGTTAAATTATTAAATTTATATTTAATAAGACCTTGGCACCTGTTCTGAGTCCTGGGCTTATAGGATTGATTGGGATGGGGCTGTATACAGCTTTACATCAGAGCTTCGGGTAAAGGCGTGACCACTCATATGACTATATAGAGATGAAGAGTGATCCTCATATGGTCACATGACCATATAAAATTTAAAAAAAATACTCTCACACACATGATCGTCTTTGAATCTCATAACTGCCCTGTGAAAGAGGCAACATGGTAGGTAATAGGACAATTCAGCTTAGAGAAGCTATATGTGTGTAGAAGCCACATGTAAGTAGTGGAGCTACTTGAATCACTCATTTAAAATCTCTGGAAAACTTGATACAAATCCATGAGAACCCCACCAAGAACTGGGAAAGCATGATTTCATTAGTACTCCATTCCACTCCAGAGCAAGGGTCATTTGTGAAGCTACCTGCAGAGAGCCATAAATCTGCCCTTTCAGAAGCTTCTGTCCTAGGTCTGCCTTCTAGAGTTCCACCATATTAGCCTAACGCTTTGTCTTCAGGTGATGCCACCGTTTGGAGGGTTGAAGGTAGTTAGTGTGCTTTCCTTTGGCATTTATCTGACCTGGTTCAGAGGGGCTACTCTACTACGTCATGACACCCAGCTCTAGGCTTGATGCTACAGTGTGATACAGAGAACAGGAGCCTTACAAAGCCCTCTCATAACCTGCTTCACAAAATGTGTGTGGGCTGAATGAAAGCCCACTCTTGGATTTCCCCTTCCACAGAGCCAGGCTGGTGTGGGCCTGCAGCTGGATTTAAGATTCCCCAAGAAACAGCCTGTAGAACAACACAGAGAGTCGGCCTGTGTCAGCGCATCTCACGCACGCGGGAACATGTGGTGTGCTGAGCTGTGATGTGCAATAAAGGACAGCCAGGCTGACAAAGTGTGGGGAGCATATGGCAGGAGTAGGACCCATAGCTGTGTCAGGAATGCATGCACATATGGTGATAATAATGTGCATGGGATGTTATCCTTAATCTTTCTTTCTTGAAAAACTTGTGCGCACACACACACACACGCACGCACGCACACACTCACACCCCAAAGATCAGAGAATGTTAACATGGAAACAGGTATTGGATACAATAGAGTCCAAGACCCTAATTTTATAAAAGAAACTGGAGCCCAGAATGTATGGGGCAGCATATATCACAGACCACACAGACAAACACAGGAACTAGAATCTAAGACTCATTGTCCCCAATCTAAAGTTCTTCCCTCAATACTGAGCGACTTCTCAAAAACTGACAGCACCCAGCTTTATCTCTCTTTCCCAAAATGGAATTCAAGCTCTTCTGGGCAGAAAGTCCCAAAGGCAGGTCTTAAACAAGGCATGAGAAAGAAGATGGAGACCCTGGACTGTGTTTATGTCAATCTCGGGCCCCAAAACTCAAATGGAGCCTCAAGAAGTTCACAAAGAAGCTGAAATAATCAGCTTTGGATAACCAGAAGTTCCCCCAGACCAGTCTCTTAGAAGCATGCACAACTGTTCCCTTCAGCAAAGGAATAAAGTTACTATTAATATGAAGGCAGAGACACACAGAACCCTGTAAGTCTCTTCCCACAGGCCCCCAGGAGAAAAGGTCCTGAGTTGCAGCAAAGACAGGTAGTAGATTACACATGTCTTGTTGGATTCCTTTGGACCCACAGCCAAAGAACCAAGGGCTTTTAGAATCTCAGCTTCCTTTTCTTCTGACTCTGCTACAAACTACAGATGCCTGTCCTCACCTCACTGTCCTGAAATTTCTACACCAAGCATGAGACTCCTTCACTAGCCACTTTCCTATTCTGGTAAGCATATGCCTCCCAGTTTCTTACCCAGGCTGGGGGTTTAACAATGACCTTCAAAGCTCTCTCTGGCATCCGTTGCAGGTAAACCTAAGTGAGGATTTTTAAGGTGCCTATGGGTGGGGCAACCAGATGAACCATGTCTCAACCGGTTTTCCCTGGGTTACCTGTCTTGGACACAAGAGGAGCACAGAGAAGAATAAACTCTTCCCTTCTCTCTGCTCCTCAAATTATACCAGTTCCCTTTCAAGGCACTCTCCTCACAACCTTCCTCAAGAACTCCAGTCCATATTTTTCCCCCTTGTCTTAGACTAAATCTATTTCTTGATTCTATTCCATTTAAAGCATATAATGGTAAGCTATGAATGGGACTTCTCTTATTTTCATATTATTCCTGAAATTCTGAGGTCTTCAACAAGCTCTTAATCTTTTAGAATCCAGATCAAGTGTCAAGCCTCCTGTGTAGCTTTTCTCAGTCCCACAACAGGGAGATCTCAGCTCCTTGGGGTTCTCAAACATCTAAGCTCACACTTGTATGGTTTAGTACCCCCACACTGCACTGCACTGTTGCATTAATCTTATCAGACACCCCCTTTCTCCAGTACATCAAATGGATTTATCGTGTCTTTCTGTCTGTATCCCAGGCTTAGAACTTGGGAGGACTGCTGTAAATACTTGATGGAAGGAAGGAAAGAAGGAAGGAAGGAAGGAAGGAAGGAAGGAAGGAAGGAAGGAAGGAAGGAAGGAAGGAAATTAATTCCTTTGAAGAGTAGCGCCATAACTTCAACACTTGTGGTTTTTTGTTTTGGGATTTTTATTTGTTTATTTGTTTTTGTTGTTCTTCAGCTCTGTGACTTCTAACAGAATCTCTATGTCATTTTTTATTCCATTAATATTATTAATGGTCGTTATTCATGGATGAACATTGATGCTGAATTATACTGTTGGCAAAGCCAACATATAACATACGTTGGCATATAGCACTGGGAAGTCAGGGGTGCTATCCTTTTATAGATGAGGAAGCTGAAACTCAGATAACTTAAAGGTTTGCCCAAGTTCTTAGAACTAGTAAAGGGCAGAGATCAGACACAGAATCCAAGTGGAACCCAGTGGCTGAAAT
The DNA here is from genome assembly GCF_001890085.2 of Hipposideros armiger. Lineage (NCBI taxonomy): Eukaryota > Metazoa > Chordata > Mammalia > Chiroptera > Hipposideridae > Hipposideros > Hipposideros armiger. The sequence continues at coordinate 92,699 of NW_017731622.1, read as the reverse complement.
CTTGGAATCAGTTTTCCCTGCCTGGGTTTGAAGCCCATTCTGCCTCTCACCAGACATGTGGCCTCAGGAAAGCTCACTTCTTTGTGTTCCATAGTCCTTGTTTGTAAAATTGGGTTAATAACATGCCAATCTCATAGGATCCTGTCATGATTATGTGAGCTGATTTGTGTAAACTTAAAGTGCTTACACACTTTCTTTCCAAGGCAAGTGCTCAATAAATGTTGCAGCTAATATTTATTCATTGGTTCAACATGTTTATTGAGCTGATGCTGTGTGTCAGGCATGAGTTTAGACACTGGGGCTAAAACAGTAACGCAGACATAAATTCCTGTCCCTGGGAGCTTACTTTCTAGAGAGGGAAGATGCAGGATACATAAATAGATCGACTTTATAATGTTTTTGAACTTGAGAACCAGATGGCAATGCAGTCTGGAGCTCAAGGAGATGTCAGAGCCGGGAAGACAATTGTGGGTGCATCTGATTAGAAGAGATGGGTACCGACTCCAAAGGTGCTGAGATTGTTGAAAAAAGGAGCTCAAAGAATCTTGAGGAAAGACCACCCTGAAGGGATGTGAAGAGAAGAGAAGAGAGCAGATGGAGGTGTGAGAGGAGCTCAGGAGAATGGCATGAAAGCTAATGGATGACAGGGTTCAGAGCGATCATCAGGCTTTACCTGCAAAGAGTCGACAAGGCGAAGACTGTGGAGAGGATGTGTTGGCTTGAGCAGTTGTGGTTGAGAGATGAGGAAGGAAGTCAGGGAGCGAGGAGTAAATAAATAGGGGAAGGAGGGAAAGAGGGAAAGAGGGAAGGAAGCAAGGCAACAAGTCTAAATTGTTCTTTTAACATTTGGCAGTCAAACAAAGGAGGTGGCAAGGAGAGCGAGAAGGGGAGAGAGGGAGAGGGAAGGAGGGAGGGAGAGAGGGAGGCTGAGAGAGAGAGAAGGAAGATTGGGGAAAGTGTGTTTTCAGGCTCAGGGGAGGCAGGATGTCTGTGGGCATAAGGGCATCAAAACTACTTCCGGAAGATTGCGCAAGCTCAGAGCCTTATTAGACAGATGAAGGGTGTAGGATCATTCCCTATTCAATTTATCTCCACCTTTCCCCCTGCATGGCTAATCTACTGCTTTGTAACCTGTGTGAGGTCACCTGTGTATATTGATAGTCACAGACCATCTTCTCACCTACAAAACACCGAATCCTCCAAGGAAAGGGACATGACTTCAGATTTTGTGTCCCTCTCAGCTTACAAATTGTTAAGTATAAAGAAAGCTATGTGCAAACTTGATGTGTTCCAAAAATCCATGGCATATAAGGCTGACTGGCTAACCCTACAAACATGAACCAGAGAACAGACGGGGGTGTGAGACTTTCTTCCTGAACCCTTAGCTCAGAAGATACCAGCATCTTTCGGAAGTACATTAAGGATGTGTGGATCCCCTCCTACCTAGAAGCAGGAGGAAAGATAAAATGACACTCCAAAATCTGTGTTATGCCAGGCCGGCCAAGTGGCGCGATGGTTAAGAACTCGCTTGGGATGCCAGAGGGCCCAGGTTCGGATCCCATATATGAGGGCCAGTGACACTGCCCTCTATAGCTAAGATGCTGAACGACAGCTCAGCCTGGAGCTGGGCTGCCGTGAGTCGCTGGCGACGGCGTAGGCTGCAGTCCCTGGCGACGGCGTAGGCTGCAGTCCCTGTAGCAGTAGGTTGCCATGGGCTACCGTGTGTAGCCAGCAGCCAGCGTGAGCGGCCAGCAGCCGCAGTGAGCGGCCGTCCAGAAGCCGGCGACTGAGCTGCCTCACCCGGGAAGAGCGCAATGATGGTGCCAACTTGGGCCAGTGAAGCAGTGTCCTCCACAACTAGATTGAAGAACAAAACGACAGCAACTTGTCTGTTCCCCTTCCCCTAATTCCCCAGTACTGTTTCCATCCCCCCAATTACCCAATAAAAAAAACAAACAAACAAACAAAAAAAAACAAAATCTGTGTTATGCCAAGGGTTACACCATTTGGGGTGCAAACTACAAGCTACATAGCCACAAGCACCTTATTCAACCCTTATTCCAAAGTAAAATAAGATGTAATTTTTTTTTCTCATTCTCTAATGTTTCATTTTTTAATTCCAGGCCTCCAGCTGCTAAGTCAAACATAATTTGGGAAATCTTCAAAATGTCAAGAGAAACTCAAAAGGGTAATTTGGTCTCATCAAAACCAAACTAAGCCATTGGCAAACAGAGGCTGGTGACTTGTAAACGCACCAGGAGGCCTCCCAATGGTGCCCTCAGCGTTTGCAAACATTCTCCATTCCCCCGTGGATTTCTCACCAAGTGAAGGCCAGAGCCTCCATCTGCTTTCCATTACTGTCCCCGCTGTTGCTTTCTGGTGGAGCTCTGCCCTGGTTACATTTTTATACCTCCGAAGTGGCCAGCTCCAACAGAGCACAGGGAGACCTGGGCTAAGCCCCCCAGCTTGGTGCCGAGCTCAGGAACTCTGCACTCTGCCAGGGGCGTGGCTGCATTCTCTGCCTCCGACATCCTCGCGTTTTACTTCTCTTAGCCTCCATGCTCTATTACTGGAAAACGGAGATCAGCAACATTATAATGAATGTGCTTAGAGATCCCATAATAGTCTACACTACTCCATAAATAGAGTTTTGGCCAGGAAAGTGGAATCTTAGAACCTGAAGCACTTTAAAAATAGCAAAGGATTTATCTGAATGCTCCTTCAGGGAAATGATGTCATTGATCTTAGGCAAACACTTTCAATCCAGTGAGTCTATGAGACAGATCTGTAATGTGTGTGTAATCATCCTAATAATGCTGGATTTTAAAAAAATCACTTACACAGCCCTGCCTTGTTACTGGGTTTAGTGTATCAGTTGGGTTTGGGCAAAAGATGCAGCTTTTGGCGACACATAAATCGGGACAAAACCTGGTCTGAACCACATAGACTATGGAGAGCCATTCTTCAGAAAGTATCCTTCACTCATCCCCACTATGTGTTACTGAAATGACGTGTCCGGTGGGCATGAGAATAAACTCGCCCTTCAAGTGTCCCTGACATATTGTAATACTAAGGTAAGTTAGCTTTTTTGTTTCAACTTTTTCTAATGAAATAATGCCATGCACAGCAAGATACCTATGCATGAAATTTTCATCTCAGGGTTATTAAGATTGTGGGAAAGAGCAAATAGGTAAATGACCAACACCTCTTAAATGAATTAGTTGTTGCAACTCCGTAAATGGTCTCTTTGCCTCTACCCATGGATTGGAGCCAAAATGGTCTTCCCAATAAGTCAGTCTGATCTTTTAACCCCTCAATTTAAAACTCCTCAGTGATTTTGCCAAGCATCTATGATAAAGTCCCCACTTCTTAAGTTGGCATACAAAGTTCTTCATGATCTTGCCCCTGCTCACCTCTGCCACCACCTCCTTCACCTACTTGTTTATTCTTCTCACTTCCCCTCTGTCCTCCTCTGCCACAACAGCTTCTGGCCAAACTCATGTTCAATTCCTTCAACAAACTGTGCCTTTCCTCTGAGCCATCATACATGCTGTTCCTTCTAACTTGAACACTCTTCACACATTTTTCCCTATTTAGTTGTGTTACCCTTGTCAGGTCTCAGCTTCAAGTCAGGTCTTACTTACTCCAGGTAACGTTCCCTGATCCTTGCTTAAAACTGGACTTCATTTCCTTCAAATGTTCTCATAAGTTTGTATGTTCACTGTAAAGCTCCTACCATACTCAGTTCTTAATGTAAATCTTTTCTGTAAACGCTACTCTCGGTAGTGACAGAAGTGAAGCTCATTTGCTGATCAGTTTATTCTTGCACTATGACAAGCACATAGTAAGCCCTTAATAAGTGTTCATTCAGTGTTGCTGTTACATATTAGTAAATGTTAAAGTCATTTATGCAATTAGTATTAATAGTCAAATAGATGCACTAGTATGCAGTCAATAAAAGTTAAATGTATGGAGATTATATGACATAAAAACACTTGTGTTAATGTTCATTGGAAAAGCAAAAAAAAAAAAAAGAAGTACATTTGCAGCACAATCACAACTACATACCAAAATGCATGCACTAAAAAAAAAAACAGACGAAGTAAATAAAGCTACTGTACTAACAGTGGATTGTTTTGAGGTGGTAGAAGCATGGGTAATTTTTTTCCTCCCAATATTATTAATCATTCTAAATTTTTAAATAAACATTTTAGATTAGAAATTATAATTTTAAAAAGTAATGTTAATAATTCATAACTATTAAATAAAATATTCTCACTGCAGAAAAATATGAAACCACCAAAAGGTTCAAAAGAAAAGAATGCGAAATCCACCTATAATCTCACCAGTACTGAGATGGTGGTAAATGTTAATTCGCGTGTGTGTGTATGTGTGTGTGTGTGTGTAAATATTTACCTAAAAATCATCTGAACAGCTGAAACGAAGTGGCAAACTAAACAAAACCGGACTATGAACCACGGGATCTTTTTGGAGTCTCTAGATAGCAGTAATCAGATGCAATTCTTTTTAAAATTTTGTTTGCTTCTAACATTCATTCATTCCCATATATTCCTGGAGCCTCTACCAGATGCTAAATGCTGAGCACCAGGAGGGGGAGAAATAGCCCATGGGGCTATCTGTCCATGTTTATAACATGGCTGCTACACCAGGGGATTATGTAAAGCACCGAAGGAATGCGGTGGAGGAGAGGGGATGAGTTTTTAAGGGGAGTGAGGAAGAAGGGGAATGCTCTGCATTGGAGATGGCGGGTAGAATGGAACAAGGTAGAATGCAAGAATCCCAGAGCTCTGGAGAAGAAAGAAGAACCCAGCAGAAAAACAAGAAGGAAAACAAGAAAGCCAAACTTCAGAGGTCGTTTCGGCGAGCAGGCAAGAAACTGGCCAAACTGACCTTCAAAGATTCCAGCTCTTCTTTAGTCAAAATCATGTCACTATGAATGGGCAGCCTCTTCCCTGTATCAAAAGGGGCAAGTCTGTCTTTTGGGTAAATAGTGACAAGAGTCATTTATATTTCTACTACCACATCCATAGAACATTTCCTTCCAGATGTCTGGGACACAATGAATGAGAATTCTGTTTTTAAATAAACTTCACAGTGGTCAGAATTATGACTAGAAAGTAGGACTAACCGAAGGCAGGTGTTTTAAACAGTTGGGCTACCATTTAAATGTCCTTTCTTTAGTTCTACAAAGTCTCTACCAAATGAAGCTAGTATCCGGTAGGGTAATAGTGTGTCTCTGTTGACCATACACATTACTGTGTTTCTGCACTGGTGTTCACACTGCAACACTGGAATGACCACAGGATGAGAAATTTCATTCCATCCCCCAAACATTTCTCAAGCACAGACTCTCTCATCAAACCCAATTGCTCTGCATTTGCTCTTTTGGGATTAGGTATGGGATAAAATTTAAAAGCAATAGGGAGTTGCTAATCAAATGGTGTAACATTTCTATTAAATAAGAGGAATGGGCTCCAGAGAGCTGCTGTGTTTTGTCTATCATTAACAATACTGTATTATACACTTAAAAATGTGGTAAGCATATAGATCTCACATTAAGTGTTCTAACCACAATAAAGTAATTTATTTTTTTAAAAAGCAATGTGTTAGTTGAGTTAATACTGGCAGAAGTAGGGAAACTTGTGTTCTTGCTGAGATTTTAAAACTGTGTTCCCACCTCTGTAATATGGCAGAGGGTGATTGAACTGGTTATATCTAGAGCCCAGCTCTGATCATATAAAATTCTGTATTTGACATGTTATCCTTCTTAACTAGGGATAACCTAAAGATTATATTTTAATTCAAAACAAATGTTCTAATATAGGTCTCTCTGTCCAGGATATCACGTGAGTGTGATTAAATGGTAAGATTGTCCTGGCCAGTTATGAAGGTGTTTATTGAGTTCAGCTTTATATGAGCAAGTCAGAGTGATATGATAGAAACAACCCATGATTTAAAGACAGGCAGAAGTCTTTGACTCTCACACTGTCTAGCTGTAGAATCTTACACATATCTCTTAGCCTCTCTCATGTCTCTTTTTACTCATCTATAAAAATGAAAATGATAATAAAATCTATTCTACAGGGTTATTATGAGTTGAATAAGATCATGAGATAAGGTGAGTTATTTTAATTAACTAAATCTCAAGGTTGAGGACGGCTTAGGAGTTATTCTTCCACAGGATAAAACCTATATCTTATAACTTCTAGCACATTCATTCATTCATTATTCTGCCAAGTTCTCCTGTGAATAGAGGTTGTGTGTCCAACTCCTCTAGACAACTATAGCACTGAAACGTTGACTGAATGAAAGAGTAAATGTAGAAACAGTGATTGTAAGTTTGTTACATTATTTAAAAACAAATGGAATTCAGATAGGACTTAGTCTTTTAACACCTTGAGCACCTGGCAAATAACTATTGTTCCTTAGGACACACCAGCAACCCAAGCGTGTTTTCCTGTTTTCCTCCACTCTCCTTGGCTGAGCCCAGGCCCCGCTGCACACTCCCTCTCCCATGCACCCTCCACTTGCCACATCTCTACAGGAGCACTTGGTCCACAGCCCTGCATTCTGTCCTTCCAAGTAGCATATGAGCTTTTTGAGGTATGGACTGACTCTTACTTATGGGCATTCAATCACTGTTTTGGGGTGGATAGAAGGATCAAAGTATGTATGAATGGGTAGATGGTGATTGGCGGAAGATGGCTGAGTGAATTATAGCTCCACTGTACTGAGATCTTGAAAAGTTATTTCAGCCTTTCTAAGTTTTTTTCAACTCTAAAGGTTTTGTACCTTAAAAGGCGATAGAACCAAAGAATTGCCAGGGACTCTTGAGCACGTTCTATGGATTCAGTAGTAATGGTTTCACTTTTTGCTCACAAATCTGCTCCAGGGAAGGCCCCTCTTGAACCAAGTACATCTCTCTTTTAGGAGGAATACACTCAGGTCATGATGGATGAAAGGACACCTGACAATCCAACCTGAATCAACCTTGAGGATCAAAGGAGGGCAGGTGTCATAACCCACCCCACTCCCATAACAACCACAAGAGGCATAGCAGGATGAGAAGAACCATGTGATTGCGCTTTAGCCTCTCAAGGGGGAAAAAAAATATATGCAGCCAAAAGACCATAATAGGCTAGAACATTCTTCTTTACAACATAAGATGCTCAACAAATATCTCCAACTGGCTATACATCTCATTCCTATTTTTTAAATAAAAACCAAATGAATTCCCATCCCAACAATGTGCCAGGTACTCAGAATACAAGAAAAAAGAAAAGTTCACCAAAAGCCCTTACATAATATTTACACCTCTGTCCCTACTACCATGAATATTTTAAGGATTTGTGGATTATGGCGGGACCTAGTGAAGATGCCACTTAAAACTTTACCTCCTTCCTACTTTAGAACATATAGTAAAAGATGGCATCGCAGTGTAAACATCAGTCTGTTCCCTTCCCACCTGTCAAGTTAATACCACAGGATGTGTGGACTGTGCACAGTGCCCTTTCCAGAACGGCATCCATATTTCCCAAAGCCACGCACTCAGCACTTCTCCAGTTTTTAAATAAATAACGTATGCAAATGAGCCATACCAGCTCTTCCTGTTGTTTCTCTTGTTTGGTAATTTGTAGGTTTTCCTCAGTGGTCAGTTAAACAAAAGGACACTTGGGGTGAGAATACTTTTGGATTTTCCGATTGCCTGATTAAATTTTCATCATTTGTAAACTGAGCTGGAAAGAGTTTCAAGGTTATCCTGACAAATACAGGCAATTTCAGGAGAGAGAGGGTCAGGGGAAGTGTAAGAGAGAAAGATAAAGTTAGAGACAGAAAAGAGAAGAAAGGAAGAGAGCACAAGGGCTGGGAAGTCTATGTGAATAATTTTTTTCTAATGTTTGAATCCCCCCAAATTAAGACCAGGCAAACCCCATGAATGAATGACTAGAAATAGGCCACCGTGTGACTTACCCCACTGCTCTCCCTGCCCTGTTTGGATTTAGTTCTTACCAGGGGAAACTACAAACCCTTCTCATCAGCTGTGAGCTCTGACTTCTGAAGTCCACTCTTCCAAATGACTATAAAAAGACATTGCTTTCAAAATCCACCAGCCAATCACATCCTAAAACTGAAGAGAATTATCCACTTGGCTTAAAAGTCCAAGCTTTTTAAGTGGATGTAGGAGCAGCATACCACTGTTCTTGGAAGAGATAAATTTGCTTCTCACCATCTCCCCAGCCCTTAACTGAACTACCCGGAAACACAGCAGGCACCACTCCTCCCCTCAATATGCAACGCAGATTTTATTGCACTAAGTGACAAAAGTGGGCCTCGGGTACCAACGGAAACCGGAATGTGTGTACAAGGTTTCCTCTGTCCCTGAGCCATAAAGAAAACTCTGAAATAAAATACATGCTTTGTAGTTCCCACAAAACAACCAGATTAAAGATGGTCATATTGCTGAAGGTCATCTTGTGAGCCTGGGTCCTGTTTCCTTTTGTTGCTGTAACACATTACCACAAGCTCAGTGGCTTAAAACAGCATAGATTTATCACCTTCAGTTCTGGAGGTCAGAAGTTCACAATGAGTCTCACGGGGCTACCATCAAGGTGGCAGGAGGGACAGTTCCTTCTGGAGGCCCCAGGGGAGAATTATTTCCTTGCTTTTTCCTGCTTCAAGAAGCTGCCTGCATTTCTTGGCTCATGGTCCCTTTCTCCATCTTCAAAGCATATAACGTAACCTCTCTTTCTGTTGTCACATCTTTTTCTGTTTGTGATCCTGCTGCCGCCCTCTTACAAAGAAAGCCCTTGTGCTTACGCTGGGCCCACCTGGATAAGCCAGGATAATCTCATCTCAAGAACCTTAATCTAATCACTCCTGCAAAGACCCTTTTATCAATCCAAAGCAGAAAAGTGTGGCTTTATATGGCATGGCAAGGGAAGGCCTGGATGAGCATGAGGCTGGGCAGGAAACACCTGAAGAAGGGAAGGAATGAGCCATTCAAGTACCCAGGGAAGAGATCCAGTCAGGGAATCCAGCACAGACAGGGGCTGAGCGGGGTCCCTGTTCCCCACTGAACTCCCGAACGAGGGTGGTGTGGCTGGCTACGGCAGAGTGAGCGAGGGGAGACGAGCGCAGATGAGGTTGGAGAAGGTCAGAGGTCCTCAAACGCCATTGCAAGAACTTGGCTTTTCTTCTAAGTAAAAGCCAGCAATCAAATAAGCACAATTAGGATTGGAGATTTTTAGGGTTTTATTTTTGTTTTTGCTTGCTCACATGCAGACATTTAAAAATAGCTGCTAAATGCTTCTTTCAGGGAATGTGAGGCACTCATAACAATAATAAAAAAGTGCCTTGGGCTTTCTTACAACTGGATACATCAAAGGGTTTTCACTAGCAATTTGGGAGCGTCCGCCTCTGGGTGCCACTGCTGTGATTTCAAATAGAATTATCTTGTGCTATGTGATTTCTTGAATCATTAGTTTTCCATTTTCTCTTCCTCTTTCCTTTTCATTCATTTTTTTTTTGTCCAGTGCTAGTATATGCAAGAAGTTTTTTAAAAAATGGTGGTTCATGGGCGATTGGGTGAAGGGGGCAGCTGCAGAAGAGAGAAAGGAGGGGAGCCCCTTCCCGGGGCTCAGAGTGACCCTGACCTCCTGGATCTATTCAATCAGTGGAGATCAGGGTTAGGTCTGAGTGTCCAGCTTTTCAAAAACAGTGGGAGTATCATAAGGAACAGACTAAAACCAGGGGGGAAATTAGGAAACAGAACTCTTCACAAGCCAGTGGACTACTTTCTTTGATTTAATTAACCATTTCACTACAGCACAGGCCCAGAAAGAGGGCAGTTTGTGCCACACAGAGAAGTGTTCTTACCAGAAGCACAGCTGCCATTAACAAAATAGCACCCTGGTCCCACCCCTTTAATTACTTGGCTGACAGTAAGCTCAAGCACTTCAAAATTATAATTATCAACAAGTCTAACTCATTATGTACTGAACAGTACTTATCTTTGAAGATTAATAATTTTAACATTAACAAGGAAACATAAAATTACTTAATTTCCAGCCAAAGCCCCAAATCTTTAAAGGAACAGCCTTCAGGCAGGGTGAAGGGATGTACCACTGGCCCTCAGGACCTCCTGGATTATTCTGCATGTGGAGCCCGCACACTGGGGCAGCAGACACGTGGGCCCAGGGGCCCAGCAACCAGGCCTCTTGGCCCTCTTTCATGCCTTTGCCCACTTCTGACTGCCAAGACCAGTGAAGAGAAGAGGCTGGAAAAAGGATGAGGAGGAAATGCTTCAGGGATCTGACTGTTCTGGGTATTTGGCTCCATGGTCCAGCCACACGCCAACATTGCTACATCTGCATTATACTATAGAGTATTATGGGGTTTTTTTTGTTTTTTTTTAAAAAGATTTTTTTTATAACAGACAAGTTGCTGTTGCTTTGTTCTTCAGTCTAGTTGTGGAGGACGTTGCTTCACTGGCCCAAGTTGGCACCAGCATTGTGCTCTTCCCAGGCGAGGCACATCAGTTGCCTGCCTCTGGATGGCCACTCACTGCAGCTGCTGGTGGAACACGCTGGCTGCTGGCTACACACGGTAGCCCATGGCAACCCACTGCAGCAGGGGCTGCAGCCTACGCCGTCGCCAGCGACTCATGGCATCCCAGCTCCAGGTCGAGCCACTGTTCAGCATCTTAGCTGTGGAGGGCAGTGTCACTGGCTCTCATATGTGGGATCCGAACCGGGGCCCTCTGGCATCCCAAGCCAGTTCTTACCCAACACGCCACTTGGCCAGCCCATAGAGTATTATGTTTTAATGAGAAACCATTAAGAAGATGGGTCCAGGCATGAAGGGAAGAGGAGCAAGCTGGAGACATCAGGAGAAATGAGGACAGAGATATCTGGGGCTATAGAGCCCTTGAAGGGGCATTCCAGTTTGGTTCAGAGCAACTTGCAGAGCAAACAAAACACTTCTGGGTCCCAGAACTGGGGCATGAAGTGCCCATTTATGCTCTGTGGAACAAATCTGACTGACCTTGAGGTTCTATAGGGAAGAAAAATAGAGTCACATTTGCAAGGCTTTCTCTAGGATCTTCAAATTCCTTGGCCCTCATATGATTATTTACATCCTTTCTAAGTTACATATCTTTATGCAAAACATCTTCTTTTAAAGAATCTAAAATAGCTATGTTGACACAGAAGAAAGAATTAAATTAAGGTAAAAACTACCAGAATAGTCTACTACAGTAAAACCCCTCCTTAATGATTTTTAGGTGAGCAAATACAGGTCCTCGGACTTGGGCAGGCTCTGAGGCCACCTGTATCTTCACCGTGGCAAGTAAAACATTAAAGAACCCAGCCATGTCCTACCTTTGTAAACTTACCCCGAGTGTCATCTCTTCCATGGTCCTTAGGCTCTGGCCACACTGGCTTTTGTGTCTAGCCCTTGACCATGCCAAGCATGTTCCAGCCCCAAGGATTTTGACCTAGCGTTTTCCTCTGCCTGGAAATTGCCCCACATTCCTCACATGGCCTAGCCCTTTTCCTCCTTCAGATATCAGCTCAAACGTCACCTTCTTAGAGAGGGTTCCCTAATGATCTTCTTCAAGGTAAAATACTCCCTACACTGCACTCAGGTAGTCACCAGCTCATCACTACATTTTATTCTCTTCAAAGCACTTCTGACACTCTCAAGTCATCTTGTTCATTGTCTATTGCTTGCTGTCTTCTCCTCCTAGATTTGGACCCCTGGGCGGGCTCCTAGTAAGAACCAGCTCCATAATTTGCAGAGTCCAATACAAGTAAAAAATTGGGGGCCCCTTGTTTAAAAAGTAAGAGAAAAGCTTTTTATTTTCTTCTGTTGTCTGTCTCTCATCACAAAGTTTTGTTTGTTTTTGCTATTTAATATTATGTTCTGACTATGAGGCAAGTACAGACTCTAACAAGTGCCCAGGGCCTCCACCCTGTCACTTGGCATGTAAGGAATGCACATTCAACCCCAACTCTCTTTCCCTGTGTGTGCCCAGGCCCCCTCTGGGGTCAGAGGGTATGAGGAATGATGGTAGAGAATTCGTCCGGGGAGATAGAGAGACAAAGGAAGATTATTTAAGCCTTCAGCACATACCCCACTGTCTAAATGGACTTCACTTACAAAATGCAAATCCACAGATGAAATTATTAAGAATCTAAAAATGGCAACCACAGAACATTAAACCCCAAGCATAGGGCCCCCTTCTAGGCACAGTACCCATGAGTCCTGGCCTGTTCCCGGTCCCCAGGATAATGCCTGGCATGTGACAGGGAGTGAAAGGACGAATGAAATAAGCAACTGCATGAGCCAACAATTCCACAAAGCACTTCTGTTTTTCCAATCTCGGGAGCAAACTGCCTTTCTTTTCATGAATGAATAACTCTTCCTTGAGAACATGCCATCCATAAGTCATTATATGGGGACCTCTGAGGGCATGTTAAGATAAATCAGGAGTAGCGTCCTTCTTCATAAAATCTGTAATCCAATAGTAGAGCTATGACAATGCCCTCAAACAACTCCTCAACGAGGTAAAAAATGAAAAGTGACCTAAGGTACAGAACGATGGCAGCTCAGAGATCTATATAGCTTCAGGGATCACAAAAGATTTTATGAAGGAGGTGGCATTTAAGTGGGCCTTTAAAAAGATATGGGATTTAGTCATAAAGACAACCCAGGAAATGGTAACAATGTCAGCAAAGGGTAAAAGGCAGAAAGCCAGAATTACATGCAGTAAGAGGTAATGGCGCTCGGGAAGAAGAGCTGGAAAACAGCTTGGGCAGGTAGTTCAAGACCAAATACTGAGAACCTTGAAGCTACTTAGCATTTTTGAGCAAAGAATTGATGTTGTCAGGTGGTAATTTGGCTGTCTGATATATTAGTTATCTATTACTGTAACAAATTACTATAAACTTGGCATCATAAACAACTTATATTTATTACCTATGGTTTCCGTGGGTCAGGAATCTGGGTACAGCTTAACTGGGTCTTTCTCTCTGCTTTCGGCATCTGTTATTGAGGTATTGGCCAGGACTGGGGTCTCATCTGAGGCTCGACTAGAGGATTTTCCAAGCTCATATGGTTGTGGGCATGATTCAGTTTCTTGTGGATAGAGGACCACAGTTCCTCAACTATTGGCCAGAGACCACCTTCAGTTGTTTGCCAGGTGGGCTTCTCTAACGTGGGATCTTGCTTCCTCAAGGTGAGCAGGGAGAGAATCTTCTAACAAGTCATAATCTTATGTAGCCTGGTCAAGGAAGTGACATTCCCATCAACTTTTTCACAATCTATTGGTTACAAGCAAATCACAGGCTCTGGCCCGTACACAAGAGGATAGCATTTCACAAGGGTATGAACACCAGGAAATAGGTACCATGAAGGCCATCACAGAAGTTATCTACCAGACTTGGGTAGGACAGAATGGATTGGTATAAAGGTCAAAGGTCGAGAAACCATCAAAGAGGCTATCACATAGGCCCAAAGGAAAATAATTAGACCCAAAGAGAAAGGAGTAACTTTAGGGAGAATGGGCATTCTCAGTAGTAGAATTCAAAACACACAGGACTTGGCAATGAGTTCTGTGTGGTTGGTAAAGGAAAGAGACAAAGTAAAAGAAGACCCCAAGGTTTTGAACTCAAGCAACTGAAATTAGAGAAGTAACTTAGACAAAGAGAGAATAGAGGAGGAACGGTTGGTTGCAGTTATCTTAGTGGGAGGAAGAGAATGTATTGAATTTGAGATTCTAGAATGCCATCCAAGGTGACTATGTACTTGAAAATGCTGAATTCCAGAAATGCTATTGAGGTTGGAAATCTATATTTAAGAGTCACCTGCACACCTAACGACAATCAGATGAAAATAATGGAGCTATCTCAAGCTATTTCATCAGCCTGGAATGAGGAAGCCCTGGTAACTCTCCTTCTCTTGTGAGAATTCCAGCCTCACTTCCAGGTTGGACTCTGGAAAGGCCAGAGAGAACCTTTATGTCAAAACAAAAACTTGAGTATGTCTCTGAGTTCTATGAAGAGCCAACGCTGGTCTTGCCACCATGATTTTTCCAGAGACAGAGAAAAATCTAGATCCAGGCAAAGGCTCCCAACAAACACACATGTATACTTCAATTATATGTTGCTTCTTAGTGTTTTCGAATCACCTATATTGTGAATTGAACCTCAGGACCACCTATTATTATTTCATTCTGTAGATGAGCAAACTGAGACTTGCCCTAAGTCAAAAAGACAGCAGTTATGACTAAAATATTTGCTTCCTGAATCCTCACCCAGTGCCTGCTTCCTTCCACAAAATCCTTGACCTGGAATCTGATTCTAAAATGGACTCTCCTAGCTTTTCATGTGCAAAGTCAAGGATCCACTTTACCTAACACACACACAAATATGCACACATACCCTATAATTCTCAGAGATTAATTACATTTGGAAGGCCTGAAGACCCAAAATCTCCAAGTAAAGAAATAATCTCGGGATACTGAATCAGATGTGAATAAGAAAACTGTGGCCTCCCCAGAAAAACCCTCCTCTTGTGGGAAACTCAAGTTTAAGGTTAAAGAAACTCAGCTGGCTTCCCAGTTGCAGTTATCTAGTGTGGAACCGAGCTGACTTTCAAGCCAGACCAAAACCCAAGGCATCCCCCCTTGCCAATCCATATCATAATCAATGTTGATTGAATGTCTGAATGTAATTTGAATGAAAAGCATTTCAAAGCACAAAGGTTCTGTTCCCAATAAGTTTAGTCTATATAATCAAATGCATTCTTTCTGGCCCAATCAGCACAGGCTTGGCAGAATAAAGGTCTTTGGTATGAACAAAAAAATCCAAGCTTAAATCTTACAATTGCCCCTTTGAGGGTCGTTGACTCGGCAAGTTTTACAGTGGTGGACTGAAATGAATACTGCCTCTATGTAAAGCAACAGGAGGTCACATTATAATTAGAATGCAATCAGTGGAATTGGTTATGGCTTGGTGTTCTTCCTGAAATGACAATCTATGCCACATCTGCCATTACATTAATATTTTCTGCATTACTAGAAGCGGGAGGGTGTTGGGTGGAGGGGAAGCCCCTGTCTTTGCACAGAGCAGCTGATAGAGTTGTCTTTAGCTAGAAGTCCTCATGAGCTAATCAAGGCCCGAACAGTTCACCTTTAAAATACCCAAACCATCTGGCAGGCTGTCCCATGATAAATCTCAATGATAAATGTCTCCGTTTTGATGTTACAAAGGAATCGCAGACCTGCTCAGTTTTGGCACAGCTGAAAACATACTGGCAACAGCAGAATAGAACTCAGATGTCCCAAAATAGAGAAGTAAATCATTTTGACCTGCAGGGCATAATATATTTAGAGAAAACCTGATTGTAATAAAAAGGTTGGATTCATCACAGTTTCTGCTATAGGAGTGGCGATATGTGTTTTTTGTAATACTTTCTGGTTTAGTGAAAACTCCAGCATGTACAAAAGCCTTCGTTCTTTTTTTTTTTCCCTTTCCTTTTCCCCTTCTCTTTGTGAGTCTTCAGACATCTCCCTCCGCCACTTATAAACTACAACAGTCTCCTGTCTCTGGTTCTCAGACATCCTGCAGGGGACTGTTGAGGCTAGCATGCCTTCAGAATGATTAATCTGCTCGCCTTTCAGAGGTCTGTTTTGCTGGGCCCACGGCCACTGCCAAGAAAGGACACACTGTGACCACGAGCACCAGGAAGCTAAGGCACAGCCTCTAAAACTCAAGGTTAGCCTGGACCTGATGCCGAGAGGGAATCGTAAAATAAATGATGTTGTGTGGCTTAGAAAGGTAGACTTTTATGTCCAGCCAAACTTCAGAAACAAATTATGGAGTGGTCAGTTGGCCTTATGTATTCCATGTTTCCCCCCACCAAGTTAGGAAATTAATTAAACATGGATATAGAGTGTCAAGGGCAAGGCACTAAAGCTTTCCAATGCTAGCGGCCCTGTCCCCCTCCCTGGCCGGACACACAACTCCACAACCCTTGCTGGCTCTGAAGCTCAGCATGAAGGATCTCAGCCTAAGGGGTGGCCAATAAAAACAGGGCCTCCTCAGCTACAGGTCTTCTGGGGAGCTGCCTGCAACCTTGTGACAACTGCGCAAAGCACAGTCTCCTTCCCCACTCTCGTCTGGATGGTTGCAACAGCTCGACCAATTCCCTCCACTGCTGCTGGGGTCACTTTCTGGTGACGAATGGGAAAGACAGATTTCCCATCTGCCCCCTGACAAATGGTTTAATAAAATCATTTTGCTCACACACCCAAAAGGCCAGCCAGAAATAAGCATGGGAGGTGACGTGACTCCAGTGAAAAGGGTTTCAGTCTCACCCTCTGATCTCTAGACAAGTTGGGGGAAAAGAGGTGGCCCATCTCTGTCTCCAGAGGCAATTTCCCTGGTAAAGTGGAGTATATAGGGCAGTGAAAGCTGTTTTAAAACTCACGGGGGCCTGCAGCAACTGGAGTCTGCGATTACTCAGGCATGCTGGGAAATGAGTGCAAATAAATTCAAGGCAACTATTTTCAATAAAACTTATACACACACACACACACACACACACACACACACACACACTGACAGTCTATTTGGAAGGGAAAAGACACAATTTATTAGCTGCTGGCAACGCAATTGGAGACAAGTTAGCCCATACTTCTTGTCCACTCGGGGCCAAAAAACACATATCTCGTTCTAGAGGTGCAGAGAGGAAACACCCACTGGATCACTGGCATCCCCAGCTGTTTAATCATTTCTCTGGATCTCACCTGAATCCCCTCCAGGTCACTGACATCTTGCTGGTTCAGAAGTGTTTAGAAAAGAACAAGGCATGTCATCTGACATTCTCGAAGGTTCAGTGGAGGAGTAGCAAAAAATGGGATGGGGCTCCTTGCTCTACCGGGTAAGAGAACACATTTGAACAGCTACAGCTGAAAGAATTGTACCATCACTTTCTTCCCCCACCATATGGTCTCTGATTTATGGCTCCTGATTACCACAGATCGTTTGGCTAGGCCACTTTCCAAATGTCTTCCTACTGTTGAATATGTGGGTGCCAATATTTCCTTCAGGGAAAAGAAGAGACAAAGAATAATGGTGTCCTTACTTCTGTCCCCCACCCCTCCCTGCCACGCAGTGTTTCTGGTTTTGTTTTAATCAGCTGAGACAGGAAACCAAGACTGTTTCCTTTTCCTCGTCTGATCTTTAAAACAAGAAAAGTTGGGATTGCATTTGTCAGAAAAGTAGGTAGATTGAGTAAAAACTACTCAAAACCATGTTTCTGGTCATGTAATTATGTTGTATATTACAGCCATATTACTCTCCAGTGGTTCCCCAACAAAAGCCTAACAATTAATTAGGAAGGAGGATACTAATAGGAGGGTGTGTTAATCAAATCACAAGGACTATGGAATGCCCTCTTTCTCTAGCTCCTCAAACATGACAGCTCCCGGCCATTGTCTTCAATCAGAAATGCCCATGAGTTCCCGGGAGAAAAAAATACAGCCCATGGAAGGATGCTAAGGTTCTCAATTGACTCATCAAATCCAATCTACCACATGAATTCCAATCTTCTCTTTTCACAAGGAACTTTTTATACCAGGCAACCTCAAAAAATAAAAAATAAAATAAAAAATGCTGTTTGTGTTACTCTTGTATGATGACGCTCTTGCAATTGTGTGATTTGTATTTTATTCCCACCAATTCAATTAAAAATCATGTTTTCACACAGTTTTAGAAATACAATTATTTCTTGATTGCCTATAAGTGTTTGAAAATACTCATTCATTCATATGATAAATAATTACTCACTGCTAGGCACCACACTAGGTTTAGAGCTGCAAAGAGTTTTCAAAGAATTTCACAATCTAGCCAGAATAATCTAATGTAAATGTTAGATTAAGGGAAAATAATATGGAAATATAATTTGAACACACACCACAGAAAGGCAAACACAAGAACATAGAAGCAAAAGAACACAAATGGCTTTAATTCATGTGGTATGGAGGTAATACACTTGTGGGAATAAATTCAAATGTACTGATTAATGACTATTGTCATTGTTATAAGGTGACAATGTTTGTGGCATAGAAGTGAAGCCAAAGCTGACCTCTAATGAGTCAAGTCTGTATTCCATTCCCATCCTGATCACCCATGTTGAATGGGCAGAAGGGCAAAAACTACATTTGTCTGCTGAAAAAACTATGCGGAGAGGGTGATAGAAGAGGGTAAAAGGGGTCAAATATATGGAGACGGAAAGAGAACTGACTCTGGGTAATGAACACACAAGGCAATATATAGAAGACTTATTATAGAAATGTACATGTGAAACCTATATAATTTTACTAACCAACGTCACTTTCAATTTAATAAAGATAATAAATAAATAGATAAATAAATAGCAACTTTCAGTTAAAAAGAAAAAACTACAAGAGAAGTTCCAGCTGAGGTAGTTGGGCTGTGACTCCAAAGATGCATTTTTTTTTAAAACCTCAATTATGGGGGTTGCATAATAAGGCAATTATAAGTGCCCACCAAGAATACAGTGGAGTGGCATAGCGGAGCAGGAGCTCTGAATGTTTGCAGCTGATCATGGACTGGAAATATGGTTTGACTCTGCTGGTCACACTTCACACCAGAGAAGGTTGCACTTACTTGCTCCTCCCATAGTGATCCTTCTGTGGTGCTTAATTAATCTCAGTGATTTGGATCTATTCACCATTTCAAGGTTAAGGAGATGTGCTAGCTCTAAGTGGGGAGTTTAGAAGAAGCATGTTGGGAACTCAAAAGCCTACTTCTCTTCTTAGATGTGTTCTAGTTCTGGGAATGGAGCCCAAAAGAAGGCATAAAAGAGATGAATTGCAGCTCCTTAATTGTTTGATTTAAATTTTATTTTGTATGCCATGTGTGTGATGCCTAACATGTCTCAGGAAATGACAATTGGAGAAATCCCTTGGGGAAATTAGGCCTTTATGCCCTTGCAGTGAGTAATGCAGGCCTGGGCCCACTCTCGCCCAGGCAATTATGATGACAAAACAAAACAAACAAACAAAACCCCCCCAAAAAAAGAGCAGATTAAGGTTGACAATGATAACCTCCTTTCCTAAAATTAATAATAATAACAGTAGTGGAGGAACAGTAGTAGTGGTGGTGACAGTAATCCTCCTTTTAATTTGTTGTGAAGATTCATATGTCCCCTGTGCTCATTCAAAAACTCCAGTAGGTTTCACGGAATTATCTGTTCACCACAAAGCTGGATGAGCTGACTCTGAGACTATATAGGGTCTTCATCCAATGAACCAGAGCTGGTTATTCGTCTAACTCCAGTGTGAGCAAAACAAAGCAAGGTTCTTAATTCTCAGGCAGGAACACATTCTTCTCCAACATGGTGTTTATGAAGAATCTTTATGAAATCAATTTTCATCTTTGTGAAATATTTTTTTACTAGTTCACAATATGTGGTTGCCTATGAAAAACAGAAGAATTCTTTCATTTGTGGAAATATACCTGTGATATAAGATATCTGAATTCTTACTCTCCGCTTGCCTAACTTCCTTCTGCTCTCTGAAGGCAAAGATTCTCAGAGAATGGATTGGAATCCCCAAACGGCCTATAACTTTGTCTCTCCAAGTGTCCACATCTATAAGTGGCATTTTTAAATTTTCAGTTTCTGAGAATGCCTTTTTAAATTAAAATAAAATGATCACTCCCTTGCTGTCACATCACATTCCGTAACACTCTATTAATTCTGGCTGCATTCGGCTATAAACGGCAAGGCTGAGAAGGGTATGGACAGTGTGATCTGCTATCTCCCAAAACTGGAGGGCCATCATCTAGGACAAGTCTGTTACCTTGACCTAAAGAGTCTTCCAATTCCTCAACCATAAAATGAGGTAGTTAATGTTACTTTTTCCCTTCCACTGTGGATGAAGACGGGACTATCAAGATAATACTGGAGACCAAGCTATATAAACTAAATATATTAATACAAAACATCACCAGAAAGTTCACATAAATGTACCAAATGATCAATCGAGATTGTTCCTAACTTATCACCAATATTATCAGAGTTTGGCCTTTCTCCTTTTTGATCTCTGTCAATACTACTACTCAGACTGTCAACACTGAGACATCATTCTGAACAAAGACTAAACTTTAATAACCCAGACATTGGAGAAAGGTTTTTAAAATATCATTTGTGAGAAAGCATCGAGGCTATGTGGTGGCATAGTCTCTATAAATCCACAGACAGGTAGGATTTGCATAGATCTCAAAGTGGACCAAGAGCAGTAATCTTGAAGAAAGTATTTTTATCTGATCTCTAATCTATTAACATGAAAAGCTTCTTATAACAATAAAAGATTAGGATCCATGAAAGACATGAGTGATGATCATCGGGAGTTGGGCTGATCTAAAGGCTTTTATTATTTTGATTGAAGAACGAAGACTGGACAGCATGAATAGCTTTCTGGTTGTCTTATTCCATGCTGAATAAGGTCACCAAGGGAGAATAATTTTCACTCCCAAAGATTAGTCTAAACCTTAGTTTAATTTGCATGGCTTTCCACCCTAAGTGTGGATTCTGTCAAGCATAAACTATATTTCCCAGACATAATGGATCTTGGCAGGTCAGAAAATTGCAGTTCGGTCTCTATATTACACAAAAACCACCAATGGAGAACATGCTATCAGGGTTGCCAATAAAATACAGTATGATCCTTACTTATCCTGCAGGCAGCAATGCTGATATCCCTTCTGGTCTTACGGAAAAAAAAAAAAAGTAAAAGCCTCATCAGCTTCATAGTCAAATCATACCCTGCTCATCATGGAGAGGATGCCAAATGATCATAGTGTTATATATACCCCAGCCTCTTCTTCTGCAGCTAATGGCGCTCCAGGAGTAAGCGAATAACCGCCTTCTCTGGAACAAGCTTAAGCTGCCGTAGGGAAAGAAGAATGCTCCTTTCAGGTCCCCGGCTTCCTGAAATTTGGGGAAAGTTATGACATCTTGCCAATGTGAATCTCCAGCACAGATGACCTCTATCAAGTACTGGTTAGGGGTTTTATTCCTCGTCATAGTTGCCAAATTGTGGATAACTTTATCAAAGAATGGAGTCACTGCCGAGAGAAAGTGTTTCCTTTGGATGGTAATATCTCAGATTCTATGACCATCATATGTTGAAAATTCCTAAATCTCTTTCTCTAGAGCCAAGAACACTAACTATCTCCACTTGAATATACAAACAGGCCCTAAAATGGCACTCATCACTTCTGATGAACCATCTCTAATCTTCTTACAAATCTTTTCCACATTGTTACACACGTCACTGAAAGGTTCTGCTACCCAGTGGTAACACGCAAAACAGAGACTGAGCTGGAGCAGGGTCCTACAGCCCTTCCCAAAGTTGCTCAGCATTAACTCTTAATTAGGAGACTGTAGGACAGATTGGTGGGTTGGGAGTTCCAGGGGAAAGGCCTGGGTGGGAGGGGCAATCTAAGGGCCCTCAGAGGGATGGGGGACTTCATAAAAGCATTTCAATATTTTAACAAACTGGCTTTGGTGCATTATTCATATATAATAACTCTCTTTATTATAGCATAATAGCACTTAATACAATAACACTTATACCATTAGTAAGTATTACCTTAATAATTTTTTATTATATTTTTACAAACCCAGTAAACTTGGGTTTGGAGCCCTGAACTCTACATAAGTCAGCTACCTTGAGACTGTGGTATCAAGAGGAAGCCAGCACAAGGAGTATGCAGGCACTTCAGTTAGAACTCCTAGTCCGTAGGTCCTCCCAGCCCAGGCCGACAATTGAGTGTATGAGCGTGAGCCTTCAGATAAATCAGTTTACCCCCAATAGTCAAGTCTTCCCAGCTGATGCTGCAGACATAGTGGGGCAGAGAAAAGCTTATCCTGTCTGAATCCCTGACCCACAAAATCCATGAGCATAATATAATGGTTGTTTTAGTCACTAAAGTTTTGGTGTAATTTGTTACGCAGCAGTAGAAACTAGAACAGCTATATAAGTACCTTCTACTTTCTTTGTCATCATTTTCATTATAATTCTCTTCATTATAGTATAATTGCACTTAATACAATAACACTTATACCAT
>NW_017731622.1:56495-69710 GCF_001890085.2 Hipposideros armiger | reverse complement strand
GGGCCTATTCACAGTCTATCCCAAATCTCAAATATTGGGTGTGATTTTGTAATAATTAAACCATCCTGCAGACTTGAATGTGTTAAGAACACATTCCTCCACCAAGATCAAGGCTGCCAAATAAAACTGAAAAGAAACTACATTTTGTCTTCTGGGGACCTATTCTTGGGCTAGACAATGCAAAGCCATCAATTTATGAATCACTGCTATCACATGTTTTATTTAGCCTAACAATCTTCCCAGTATAGAAGACAGGCCCATTTGTAACTATTACCTTAAAATGGGTGAGCAGCCTTAGCAACTTGACAGTTTGGAGGCATGGGGTCTAAATGTTTTCTTTAACGAAATTCCTAGCTTTAGCCCTGAAGATAACTCATTCACTTACACTCTCAGTAAATTGAGCACTTATTTTGTTATCCAAGTAAGGCCAAGCAATGAAAGGAGAATAACATAGAGTTTCTATCCTTAAGCAGACCCTAACCTTGTTGAATTTGGAGGAGATTAACATATAAACAAATATTTGTTTTAATACTAGGCAGAGAGTGCAAATTGATAAACTCATTCAAAATAATTGTCATGCTACAGATCAAACTGGAAGAGCATTGTCATTTTTGAGTTCACATCAAGTGTCCAAAGTCCTTCTAGACAGTATGTTCTTTTGTTACATACTTGCTTCAGTAGAGACAACGTGTGTCAGTTAAGGGGCATCGTCAGCAGCAAATATTTATTGACTGCTTGCTGTGGGCGTGATGGAGATATTAAGAAGTATGAGGTATGGTTCCTGCCCAATAACAGCTGAAAGTCAACTTAGGAAAATAAAATGTATACACATTAAATAACAATGTTAATTAAAGGCAAATGAACAGAGAAGGACATGAGTGCTATGGAGAGTTCACTCTAGTGAATGAAGATAAGGAAAGGTGTAAAGAAGATCAGGAAGCTCAAAGGAAAGAAGACCACGACACCTTCCTAGACATGTAGGACACACCTAGTGACTGAGGATAAAGTTTCTTCTTGGCCTAAGTTACCTTTGGCTATCCAAGTTCATTTTTATTGTCTGAATAATGGTGAAGGCATAGGAATATAGAGGTAGTTGGTGTGTCTGAAGATATAAAGTTCAACCCATTTTAGAAATAGGAAACTTAGGCCCAAGAGGAGAAGTAACATGCCCCCCAAATAGGCATGTTAGTAGATGCAGGACACAAGCCTGCTGCTTTAAGTTCCTCCTGCCTCTTTCTCTACTAGAATTTGAAAAGCTAGAGTAATTGAGTTCAGAAATTATAGACAGGCCATTCACACTTACAAATTCTACCTCCTTCACTCTACGGCCCCTTCTGAAAGTATCATACCTTTTGTGGGCTTCCAAGATACACTCGTGTGATGAGGTGTTCAATAAAGACCACTATGAACATTACTATATAAATTGCTTGGTACTTATTTTTAGAGCTCCCTTAGACTATTTAAGAAGCACCAACCATAATACAGTACACGCAATTGCTACATAAAAGTAAAAGCAAAATAAAAGTTTCAGGTAAAGCACAGCTATAAATCTAGGAATTTAAGCTCCTCTCCTCAGGCAATTGAAAGCCAATTCTGCATTTCCGTCTACTTGCTGACAGCCTCTTGGGCATTCAAATAGGAAAGAGTTGAAAACCAGGATTTCCGGTCCAATCTAATACTGGACAACACTTAATGGCTTAAGTAGATTAATAATACTCTTGCTATTGAAATTTTGCCTTTCACCACCTTTCACTGTAAGCTTTGCCTGTACTTGATCTACAGGGAGGCTAAATGTTGAAGAGTCTTTTACCAGACCTGATTTCATTCAGCACCCCGTCTGGAACTGACAACCCAATTTCGACACCAATCAATCAGTAAGAATTTATTGACTGCTACTATGTCCCCCACACCACCTATGATACTGGAAGAAATCTAGAAGAATTATAAAACATGTTCTCCTTCTCAAAAAAGTTAGAACTGACTTGGGTTCTCAATGTTAGCCTTCATAAAACAAATATAGATCCAAACAAAATCATCTTCAGTAGAAAGTTCTCTATTTTAGAAGGCCCAGACTCCACAGGTAAAAGGAAAAGCTTAGGGAACAATGGGAACTGATGAGGTTGCAGAACCGTTAGTGGGGAGGAAAGCCCTGAACTGTCCTCGAAGGACACACAGGCTGTGAACAGGGAAACAGCAAAGGAAAAAAGAGCTCTAGAATAAAATAATAATATGAGCAACAATTAGTCAGAGCTGTGGGCTAATAAAGAGAGAGGCTTACTGCAGAGTACATGTTTGGAGCAGTAAGAAATCAACCTGGTTAGAAAAAGAAAATTAGAAATTAGATAGGTCTGGGTATAACATTTGATATAAAATATAAAAAAATGTTTTCAAATGTGTCTCTTTCCACTTAATGATATCACCCAGGTGGCTGAAACTTCTATGACATCTGTAACATCTTGCCAAGGTATCTGGCATATAGCACATACCTAACAAATATCACTTGAATAAATGAATGAATAAGTTGGTGAATAGGTACATGTATAAGGGTAAGTTATAATTAAACTACATGGATCCAAACATGTTTTTTTTTAATATGAAAAGTGCATATACTTTACCAAAAATGGCATGCTACCTTCAGCCAAACACCTGAAGAACTAGGGAACCATTTATTTCATAGGAGTTATTGAACACATACCACAGATAGATCACAGTGAAGGGGATGGACAAGGACTTTGCTCTCTTGGAATTTACAATTTAGTGGAGGTAGATGTGAGATGGGAAGAAAAAAATAAAAAGAAAGGAAGAGAATGAAGGGGAAACAAAGGCTGGGAGAGAAAGAAAGGGCATGAGAGGGCAGGGAGGAAGGAAAAGTGGAAAGGGAGGGATGTGGGAAGAAGGGAAGGAAGGGAGAAAGGGAGGAAGGGAGGAAGGAAGACAAACTAATTCAAATATCAACAAGTGTTACAAAAAAAGTGACACACTAACTGATGGAAAGTGACTAGTCGGTGGGTGGGCTCGGCTCCTTTAAACAGAGTGGTCCGAGAAAACCTCTCCGAGTTGTTGATACTAGAGTTGAAATGTCATTTAGGACTGGAAGGTTCAGACGAGACCTTCAACTAACGGACAAAGCATTGCCAGACACAGTTAACTGGAGAAACAGAAGAGACCAGCAACCACCGGGCATGCTCTCCATAGGAAACACCCATTCTCATCAGGTTGCATATTTGTCTCTGAGCTTGAAGACGTGGTTGGAAATTCAGATCAAACCTCAAGATTCCAAAACCATTCCCTGATTTATTTGTAGACAATTGAGACCTGCAGTTTGAGGATTCTACTTATTTTTTGTTTTTCACAATGGTTAATGCAGAGATTCTTGCCCATTTAAAAATCACTGCAAACAGTGATTATTGTCCTTTTTCTGTGGTGAGGTGTCATATGGAAAAAAGTGCCTTATAAACAGTGCCTCCACTGCAGTATTTCTCCTCTCCCTCCTCACCCCACAGCCCAAGGAAGAGTATTCAGAGTCTCATGGTACAAGCACATGATTCATAAAGATGGCTGCTCCTTTCAGCCCCTGACTCAGCCTAGGAAAGAGCAGAAGCAGAAACTTCCCTTCCAGATGTGCAATGAGGGAAGAAAGTCACTCAGTTCCCTAGGGACAAAACAATGCTTTGAATTTCAAAGGCGATGTCCCCAGAGGCCCCACCAGACTCATTCCACAAAAATGTTTGATGAATTACCATGGCAGGCATCAACTTTGCAGATTAATGACCAAAAGATTTTCGTTTATATCTCAGTGGAAGAGGATAAATTTTCTCTTGGCTTTGAGAATCTGAGGGATTGAGAAAGCCCGCTAACCACAGCACCTCTCCCTTCATTCACAATGCTTTACCATGGATCATTTACTTTCTACATTCCCTTTCAGCGGGTTTTCATAAATTTAAGAGAAACAGACAGCATGTCTGTGTTCTGCTTCTTTTGCAATACGATGACCACCAAGTGATTAGAAATTGTCTTTGGGTTGGTGTAGCTGGTGGAAAATCATTGAGGTTTGTTGTGAAATTCATTCTCAACTCATAACTCATCTAGACACTGAGTGGCTCTTTTCCCAACTTCAGACCAGGCTGTTAAAAAGTACTGGCATCAGATTAAAAATGTATGTCAAGGCCAAACCCCTATCCGTGTGTGTGTGTGTGTGTGTGTGTGTGTGTGTGTACATGTGTATTTTACATCGTGTAGAGTCCCTACCCAGAAGTAATAAGGCACAAGCTAAAATCTGAGCCCACTACTCAGGGTTATGAACATTTTTTCTGCCCTCCCCTATTTATCTCAACAAGACCTTGTGCTTTCACATCATATTAAACATTATGAACAATGTTTCCACAAGAAGGGATATTACTTGCCTACTTCCACATCATATTTTGCACGAAGCATCATTTATATGAGCCAATCAGTCATCTTTCTTGAACAACTACAATCTTCCTAGCCTTGTTCTAGGCATTTCTTGGGGATACAAGAGAAGAACAAGGCCTGATCTCTACCTCACAACCCATCTGAGGAGAGAGTATATGAAACTTCACAGGAAACTATAGGATCATTGCTGAGTAGAAAGGCATGTGAGACATCTAAGTTCATAGCTAGAAAATAGTTTAGAGAGGTTTTGTGAAGTACAAGGGGTTTTCACCAGGCCTTGAAGTATAGGTAAGAGTAAGACAGGATTTGAAGAACTAGAGGAGAGAGATATTCTGTCCTAAGCACGGTGTCATAGGATGTGAGGATGCGGAAGTAGGGTGCGGGTTTCCATGTCAGAAGGAGTAGATAATAAGGAACCGACACATCATGAGGGCTTGGAACACCAGAAAGAAGAGATGAGCAGAGACTCCTCATGGGTGACTGAGAGAGGGGCACAATGATGAAAATAAAAGTTTTATTTTCCAACTACTTGGAATAGATTACAAGCAGTGGTTATGCACATTACATTAGCGATACACAAGGACAATTATCAGTTCTACTTTGGTTTCTCAGAGAATTGAAAACATAATATTTATCCTTTTTTCAATCAGCACAAACAAAAAATGATGATAACCAATCACAAAGAAATGACATAAACAAGTCATAAATGATATGCAAATGGTTGCAGAACCCTTGGCTCCACTCTCATGTGGAATTAGCAAGGACAACACTAAGGCAGCATCTTTTACAGTCAGTGGTCAACAAGAGGGATTACTTGTCCCAAGGAAGAGGCAGCTGATGAGAATTAGATGTGCTCTCCTGCCTTAAAACAAGACAGGCTCATGAAAAGCACACTGGTGGCAAGTAGGGGGACCAACTTTTAGAAAGCCAACCCAGCATCCATCCATACCAGACCCCACCACCCCAAATAATATATAATAAATTATTATATACAGATGTAATTAATGTAACATAAAAATATTTGAAATTATATATTGCACTATATTATTTACCTTTCGGATACATAAATCCTATTATTTAAACATAGGTAGGATTAGTTAACAGGAGCAAAATAGAACTAATTAAACAGATAATATGAGTGAGAACAATGTAACCATATTTTTATATTTCTGTCCTCTAATATAGTAATTTTTAGCTCTTTTTATTTATTTATTTTTTAAAGATTTTTATTGGGGAATTGGGGGATGGAACAGTGCTGGGGAATTGGGGGAAGGGGAACAGACAAATTACTGTCCTTTTGTTCTTCAGTCTAGTTGTGGAGGACGTTGCTTCACTGACCCAAGTTGGTATTATCATTGTGCTCTTCCCGGGCGAGGCAGATCAGTCGCCGGCTTCTGGATGGCCACTCACTGCGGCTGCTGGCTGCTCACGCTGGCTGCTGGCCGCTCACGCTGGCTGCTGGCTACACACGGTAGCCCCTGGCAACCCACTGCAGCCCAGCTCCAGGTTGAGCTGTTGTTCAGCATCTTAGCTGTAGAGGGCAGTGTCACTGGCCTTCATATGTGGGATCTGAACCAGGGTCCTCTGGCGTCCCAAGCCAACTGTTAACCACCGCGCCACTCAGCCGGCCCAATTTTTAGCTCTTTTAAAACTCTTTATTAGATATTTAAATGTTGTAGGCTATGTTGTTATATATTCTTAAAATACATAAATATGAGATTATTTAAAGGGAGAAGGAAAATATAATAGAAATGGATATTACCTATATTCAATTAAAAATAACATATTTCTTTCTCTCTCATGATATAGTAGGGTATTTTTACTCTTTCTGTTTTCTTTTCCAATAATACTTCTCTGAACTGCCTGCAGCCTTTAGGACACATTTGTTTTCCTATATGTAGTGGTAAAACTGAATATAGTCAAACATAAAATTCTGTTTGATGTGCGGCTATGGTCTTATCAAGCTCACATTACACTGTTCTAGTATCAGTCCAATGAGGTGACACCAACTAAGCACCTTGTCAACAAAAACATTTCAGCATGGAACACTTCAGAGTTTATTTTCTAGTAAGAGCAGGACTTTCAACATGTAGGAATTAATTTCTAGCTCTCCAAAAATGCTCCTCCACTTTGGACCAATATACCCATTTTGAGAGACCAGCAGTCTGTCAATCAGGTCCATTGAATCTATAAATTCATACAGAGGCTGCCTATGTCCAACAAGTCCATTGGTTTTAAAACACTGTGAAGCAGATTGGATGTCATCATAAGTTAAACTTTTTCTCAGCGAAAATGGTTTTAAAGTACAGAGGTAATTCAAACTCGTAATTTCAAAACTTTTCTCAACTTGTCAAATCAAAGTTGAATTCCAAGTAAGTTACAGTTTTAGTAGAGAAATTGAGAAAGACCTGTCTGACTTAGCTGTTCTCTGCTGATTTTTTTTTCCATGCAGAAGCAGCTTTATTTCCCAAAAAAATGAATCTTCATTTTCCCTCTATCTGAGTTTTTGTCATATCCTACACAGAACACCAAACAGCTCAGGTAGAATCCTTTTCTAGGCTTCTTGTGGCCTCTTCAAGGATCATCAAGGGGTTTGGGAGAAACAGCATATAAATTTCTGTTTTACTATAATCCTTTTCTCAGTTCTAATCTGCAATGCATTCAAAATAGAGAAGAACATTCTTCTTTGAAAATACTACTTAGAGCAGGACAGCATTTAAACATCTTTTCTATGACAGCAAGAATGATAGCCACTTTGTAGGCACATCTCTAAAAAGGCTATCTCCTTCCATTTCTATAAAGTAAAAAATTTCAAGTGTTTCTGCCTATTTTGAGGAAGCCAAAAGTGACGCAAAACTTTCATTATAAAAGCTTCAAAATCACAGGTACACAAGTCACACCCCTTTTTAGTAGTGTTATACACAAGGTGGACAGGGTACTTAGCAGGTGCGATTGTTTCATTTTATTTGGTAAGAAATTTAAACACTAAATAGAGTTTGCCAATATTTACATTTGCACTGTCTGCCAATATGCAGCTAGATGAGCGAAGTATGGCTTGGATTTAGACAAGAGATCAACAATCTTTTGTTTTATGTTTTCTGCAGTTCCATTAAAATCTTCATAGAAATTAAGAAAATCTTTTGAAACTCCATTTTTCAAATCCAAATACTGAGAAGCCAGATGGAACATTATCTTGTTTCTGTGATCCAAGGGGTCACTTGATATACTATGAAACGCATGGTTGTTGGTCAGATCTGACAAATTAGCTGTCCTCTGCATGAGGACAACACTCTGTTACCCTGAATTTCCACTTTGGTTCACCCATAAGACATTTTATAGTAACTGCAAATCAGGAAATATAACTTTAATCAGTTCTGTAGAGCAATCAAGGGAATAATATGATAATCCTGTTTGTTTGTGTGGTACGCCCAAGAGAATTCCACAGGCACTATTTTCAGCTAAGCGTGGTAGTCTTCTTGGGAGACAGAAAAGCTTTTGACTGATGTAGATGTGCTTGCGTGTCTCATCCCACAATTGTGAGATTTAATTTCCCTATGTGTTTTCACAGCTCCTTTTCCACTGTATCCAATTCCAAATTCTTTTTCTAATTTTCAAAAATTATTTTCTAGATATTGTGCAAGATGCTCTCTCTTAATTATTTATCTTAATTACTTATCTCCCCAATCCAGTTGTACAAGTTCTTCCATCTGTCATTACAATAGCAGTCATCGAATGCTCTTCTTCTGAGGTGCCTAGGTCATGCTGGCATTGGTATTACAATCATCCTCATTTTCATCATCTGAATTCTTAGACAGTATAGTCAAATACTCACAATGTAAAAATTAAATGAGCACTATATTGATAATCCACAGACCAAGTCAAGCATAGATAGATGGTTAACACTCATAATTACAATGAACTTAATGTGTGCACTTAAGTTACATCAATTGGAATGAAACAATAACGGATGACTCATTAATGTCAACTTCAAATCATGGTCACTAACATAAGGGGGAAAAACATGACAGCAACTATCTGACACTATAAACGGCGTTGCTTTCAGCGGCCATATTTTGGGCTCCCATGTGGGTTTTATACTTTTCCCCCAATCTTTCGCATCCATCACCAAAAACTAAGACTATCCCAGGGGTGGGAACCCTAGGCTGCGGGAGTTTCAGTGCTAAAACCAGGACCATCACAGGCAAACTGGGACAGTTCACACTAGCAGGGCTTCAGTGTTACCCAGCATAGACACTTGCAGCCTTTGAAACAGAAAAGAACCATGAAGTCAACCATCTCATCAAGACACAGTGAAATAACAAGTGGAATATGATGCCTATGCAGAAATGCATCTGGGACGTTATGATCCACATTCGACAATGGGTTGTATGCAGAAAAAGATGTCTGCCTGAGAACTGACCAACTGGGCCAGCCCAAAGGGGGAAACAGTTAGGATGACTCAAAACCAATATAACCACTGGCAATGACTTTAAAAAAAATGTAGGAAGAACAAAATCTGGCCCAGGTGAGAATAAGTCACTGTCTTTACCTTTATACCTCATCAAAACTAAGCTCTCAAGGTCTAAACCAATTACCAGGACACTCCAAACCCTATTCTAGTGGTTTATACTATCTCATTTTATTATTTCTTGCTGTGTACTATAAGTAGGGCAAGAAGTCTATTAGTGACTTTCTTTTTTACTTTTTTAAAAAAGATTTTTATTAAAATATAGCTAACATGCAATATTATATTAGTTTCAGGTGTACAACATAGTTACTCAACATTTATATACCGTATTTGCCGGCGTATAAGACGATTTTTTGGCCCTGAAAAATATGCCTCCAAATGGGGGGTCGTCTTATACGCCAGGTACACTTCAGATAGACTGCCCATAGTGCTTGCCCCGTGCCATAGTGGCCTCCCGATGCCCGCCCACTTCATTCCACATACCGTTCAGGCATCAGCAGCGCTGCTGGGTGTATGCTCGGCTGTTATGCAATTTTGCTGTTATGCGATTTTACCACACTTGCAAAATCGCACACAGCCGACCATATACCCAGTATGATAGCGCAAAATCGCGAATCGCGATACCATACTGGGTGTATGGTCGGAAGAGGGGGTAGTCTTATACAGCGAGTATGTAACAAACTCTGTATTTTGAGTGGAAATGTTAGGGGGTCGTCTTATACGCCCAGTCGTCTTATATGCCGGCAAATACGGTACCTAAAGAAGTGAATCACCGTGCTAACTCCAGCAACGAGCTGATGCTGTACCCCGCTATATTAGTGACTCTTTTTTGTTTCCCAGCAGGGCCAGTGCTGACTGGCTGATGCCAAAACAGATGTTCATCTGAAAATGAGCCCATTTCTATTAGAAAGTAATTAAACATTTATTTAGGGAAACACTGGAGGAATGTATGAACACACTTAGCTAAACCCAGTGGCAGCACCACCAGGGACTAGCCATGCTCATTCATGAAAAAAGGAACTACGTTGTATCTAGAGCAGGACTTCTCAAAATGCAAGCAAAGAGACATTAGACTAATACATTGTGTGATTAAATATACTTGAGGAACACTAGAACCAAAAAGTGTCAAAGGGGATTTTTTATTATAGATTCCACATCGTGTTCAATAGGCTTACGTGAAATTAGCCTCTTCAAAGCAGGAAATCTTGCATTTGTTTCTCAAATGTATTTGATTAGGAACTTTTAAAATCTTGGAACATTTCTCTGAAGAAGTATTCTATAAAGTACAGTTGGGGATGCATTGATATAAAAGTAACACAATGTTAAAATGAGTTTGTTTGTTTTTTCACGTTCAATTGAAGCCCCAGGAAAATAAGAGTGAACTAGACCTACATTTGAAGATGAGATGCTAGATTACTCAAACAGGGCCTGTGATGGAGATATTTAAGAACTGAATTTGCAATCTTAGCTAACCACATCTGTCTGTATTATAAAGGAAGATGGGCTATGAGAGGAGTTTGCAATCAAGACTTTGGGATTTCTTTAAGGAGAATTTTTAGGTTTGCCTGCAATGCTTTACCCCCATGGAGAAGGGTGGGGGTATGTCCCTCATCTTAAGCAAGTAAGGGAAGTTCAATGGCCCACTTGGATAGCTTGGTGCATGTCCCCTGCATGTTCAGAGTCAGTGTGAACTGATTTCTGACTTATAGCTAAAAAAATTAACAAGTGAAAGAAAAACTATGGCTGAAGCTGCTTGCTAAGTGGCTCAATAAAAGAGGCCTGATTCAAGGATGTAACTGTACCCCACTATTAGTAAGACAAAGATCCGTATTTCTATGCAGGAGGTCAGGGCCAAGTACAGAGCCAAAGCACCCTGGGGTAGTCTTGGATCCTGCCTTGTTGGAGGGAAGGAGATATCAACAGAGAGAAGTTCCCAGTCCAGAATTTGAAGGAGGAATCACAAACAGCCTATGGAGATGGATTTATTGTCATCAAAGAGAACTGCAAGTGAGAGCACCCTAGCTGTTCATGACACAGCCTACAAGGAGAAGGGCCAAACATCTGTTACTGGAAGGGCAACCCAGAGCCAGATGGGCACCTGCCAAGCAAGTGTGATCCTGCCTCTTACTTCTCTTTCATCTCCCCACCCAACTCACCTGGTGTGCGGGAACAGGGCGGGGATGAAAGAAGAAAGGAAGAAGGTATTACTCAGCATACAGGAGATGTATCACCTGTTGATGAGCTTCAGAGTTTTCATCCTTCCCCTAGACTTTTTCTATTTAACTGCACCAAGACCGTGTTGAGTCTCAGAGGGCTTATTATTATCTGAGAGTGAGGAGCAAGCTCTGGGCACCGACAGATTTTATTCAAATACAGAGGAAGATTTACAGGGGCTGTTGTGAGAAAAATAATAACATTGCACCCTAGCATGCAATACTAAACCAACGTTTTGTTACAAGCACCGATGGCTTCCTGGAGAGTACCTGGGGAGACTCCTCTCATGTATGAGCCAGAGGCCTACTGCAAGGGGGAGGAAGGTAACCACCAACTTACACCTTCATGGCACTTCCATGTCCAGCATCCCAACTGCCACAATCCTACAAGATAGCTGGGTAGGGATGACTGTTCCCATTTGACAGTGAAAAAACTGAGGATAAAATCTATTACTTGACTTCCCTAAAATCTAAAAGCTCAGGCACTGGTAGATCCAAGTTTTAGAACTCCCGTCCTCCAAACTCCTTGTTCAGTGCTTTTTCCAACATATATGCAATTTTCTTTAAAGGGCAGGATGAGAGGTCACTTGCAAACACTAGAATCCATTTCTGTAACATGATTGCAAATGGTTCCTCAGTGAATAAAACTGAAATAATTACAGCTCTTAGGTTTTTTTAGATAGCAACATCAGCTTTGAAATAAAGTCAAGAGCAGCATA
This sequence comes from Hipposideros armiger, assembly GCF_001890085.2. Classification (NCBI taxonomy): domain Eukaryota; kingdom Metazoa; phylum Chordata; class Mammalia; order Chiroptera; family Hipposideridae; genus Hipposideros; species Hipposideros armiger. The sequence goes on along the minus strand of NW_017731622.1, from coordinate 57,897 downwards.
AAAGAGTATGACCCCAGGCAGAGTAGATTAAAGCCTTTTTTTAAACCTGGGCTGGTTGTTCTTTATAGCTGGATGGATTTTGTTTTTCTCCCCTTAAATAATTTTAGAAGGGAGGGTCTCTTTGATAACACTAAAACAAAATCTTGTGTACTAGCAATTCTTCTGGCATAAAGCACAAGGCCTATTATCACTTTCTTTTTTTTTTTTTTAACTGGCACAAAATCTAAGAAAAGCTTCAAGGTGCAAATGATCTGCAGTCTATTTAACATCATGGTTATTTATTTTTATGAAACCTCATTATTGCTCTTTACCCGAAATTATAGGTATATTCTTGGCTCCATTTCCCACTCTTCCACGAGTGCCAAAATACTGTTTTTTCTATATTTCCAAACAATCTTCAGTACTGCATCAATCAAACATTCAACATCCCATAGATGATGTGTTGGATCAAGGCAGGGAGGGACCTGTGGAACCCAGTAGTTTAAGCCAAAGCTGTGAGCACAATTCTCTCCCAGAAGAAGCACCACATGTTTTTCAGGATCGTGAGAAAAAATTCCCAGGTTGCAACATTTCACAAAGATTGAGTCCTCTGGCTCCTTGTTAGATTAGCATTGAAATGTCCAGTTTTCCATGCGTCTACATTTTTACTTAGCTAGTTGTGCCGTGATTATAAAATGGGCCATCTTTTTGCAAAGCTTAATTAATACCCCTTTTCCTCTTCCCTATGGTCCACTCCTAATCTTAGTTACCCCACTTTTGCCTTTGTCCCAGTAGGAGTCAAGCTCGTAAGGCTCCTGGTTCCTCCAACATGGAAAAGTTCCCTGGGAATTTTTGTATAAACAAATTTTGCTAAGTTGCTATAATTTGGGGTCAAAATTTCCCCAGCCTTATCAAAAGACCAGCTTAAAGTAATAAGAACAACCCCTGGAATAGCAATAATAATCTCTTATATCAAAAATTATAGTTTTTTTAGACTGCTAATTTATGTGAAGCAAGATGGTAAAGTGCTAAATAGATGTAAGATATTATTAAAGAAAGGGAGGGAAGAAGCAAAAGCACTCCATATTATTAAGTCATGTTACCGAACAGTTCCAACCTGCCTTCCCAATTCTATTCACCGCCACTACCCCTCACTCATCCTATGCTCCAGTTAAACTGGTCTATTTGTGGCTATATCGAGGATAAGGAACTAAAAAATAAGAGTTGTGTATTGCTCTTGTACCCTGCAAACTGCTAAATTTTCTTATCACTTCTAGTAGATTTTTGTAGATTCCATTGCATTTTCTACATAGAGGATCATTTCATCTGCAAATAAAGACGGGTTTTCTTCTTCCTTTCCAATCTGGATGCATTTTCTTTCTTTCTTTCTTTCTTTCTTTCTTTCTTTCTTTCTTTCTTTCTT
>NW_017731622.1:41875-56445 GCF_001890085.2 Hipposideros armiger | reverse complement strand
TTTCTTTTTTCTTCCTTACTGCATTGTCTAAAACCTTCAGTATAATGCTGAATAGAAGTAGCAAATGTGTATTTGTCCATTTATTTAACAACAAAAATGATTATTTTTCAGACATTGAGTAAATAAAGCCCATGAAAGTTAAAGGAGTGGGGCAGGTAGAAAAGAGTAAAAGGGATCCAATACATGGTGATGGAAGGAGATTGACTTTGGGTGGTGAACACAATGCAGTTGAAACCTATATAATTCTATTAACCAATATCACCCCAATAAATTTAAAAAAACAAAAAACAAAGAATCAATCCCCATGCTAAGGATGTCATGACCTGGTGAAGGAGCCCTCTCTACTGGTAAGACAGAAAACCCATAAGGCTGGAAATATAAGGCCAGGCCAGGTCCTTGAATAATAAAAGTAACAACAGCAGCAGAGGCTTTAATCCTTAAACATTAATACGGGCCAGGCACTGTTGAAAGTTCCTGATATGTATTAACTCTTTTGGTTCTTCTACCTTATCCCCTTTTATAGGTAGGGAACAAGAGACACAGGAAGATAAGTAACTTGTGTCTCCATAGCCACTGTTCTCAAGAGCTAGGCTAAATTGCCTTCGGTTACCGCGACTTCATTAACAGGTATTGCGTGTCCACTCTTTGCTAATTACTATGTCACTTTCAATTAATTTAATTATTGCAACAATCTTGTTTAATGAATGAGGGAACTGAGGTTCAGAGAGTTTAAGTGACCTATTCAAGGCCACCCAACTAGCACAAGATTCACACTGAAGTGCTCTGACTCCAAATTCAATACGCTTTCCACCAGCCCCGATTCCTCTTTAAATAATTAGCATTTATGTAGTACCTTGCCGTTTACAGAAATGATGATCAAATTTTGACCTTAAATGGCCCTTAAAGAAGTTGAGATTTTATTCACTATGCAAAGGAGAACTTTTGTCAGTTTTTGAGAGGGAGGAAAGTATGAAAGGGAAAAGAGGTAAGGCTGGGGTAGCATTGTGTGAGATGGATTTGTGGAGGCAAATTTGCAAACACAGAGGTTAGGAGGCTATTGATCTTTCAGGAGGCTTGAACTTCATCTCTGAACTGGTGAATCCTTCCCTTCAAACTCACTTGCCAGTCAGGAGAAGTCCTGCTTTAAGCAATGCCCCTGGAGGGAACTCCCGGAAGAGCAAAGATAATAAAAGTATTTCTTATGTCACTTCTTTCCCTGCCTTTAACTTTTGGGAATATTTTTTGTTAACTGTGAAGAGCACACCAAGGAACCATTATCACTGATACAAGGAGAAAATGGACGGTAGATTTCCTCAGCCACGTCCTGTCAGTGTCAACAATTTAACTAAACATATAATAGTCATAACCTCATCAGTGTTAAATTTTCTAGGTTTCTGGCACATATCTCTTCATCTCCCTCATTAAGTTTATAGAGTGTTCTTTGGTACATTTGCTCAGTATGAGGATTTCAGTTTCAACTGGCACATATTGGAGTCCAATAGGGGAATGATTTTCTGCCTTAAGTAGTTAGCAGAGTAAGAGAGCAGATGAAATGAAGCAATGCCTCAAGCCAGGTATTTGCCAAGTAAGAGCAGATGGGTTTGACCTCATCCATCACAATCCTGCCCCATTCACCAGAGGTGGTGGTGGGGGGGAGGTCCAAAACAGATACACCAACCAAGTCCAAAATATGAAGAGTTACTATGTTTTCATTACCTTCCTTGCTCCACGACCTATTCCACTGTTCCCTGTTCCGGGGCTGCCCTCATTCAGCACTGGAGTCCTGAGGTCCTCAATAATACACCCCCACCAGGATGGTGGCTCCAAACAAACTCCCCAAAACCAAATCTATCCCAGCCCCCCTTCATTTTACCCTAATTTTAACATCCAAGTATTCTGTATTAAGTATGTCAGATGAAAATGATTGTTAAAAAATCATTCAGGCAATTATTTAAGGGATAGTGAGCTTGATATGACTTCTGTCCCAGGGGTATCTGCATTTTAAAAAGGAGTACCTAGAAACAGGGATGCCTTAACCTACAGGACAAGTTCAACTGTAGCAAGAAGATACTGTGGAGCTTCAGAGTGGAAGATCTTCCGGCATCCATCAAAAATGTCCTGTGAGAACAGCTAACCCCATCAGTATACCTATACCTCAGTTTCCTCTTGTCATATAAGGTTATCATACTGACCTCACAGGCTTATTATAATATAGGGATATAATACTGGCCTCAAAAGATTACTGTAGGGATTAAACGCATTGGCTAACAATTGTTATAAAGCTCTCAGAAAGCTATGAAGTACTGTACAGAAGTGAGAAGCTTCTATTGACTTCTGTGCTTTGCCCTTTATATAGGTAACATACTTGATCCACCTCCACGGGGTTCTGAAGATGTGAGAAACCACCTGGATAGTGAATCTATCTGTCAGCCACACAGGATTATAACTTCTACCTACACTACTCACTGGGTCCAACCACAGATGAATTATCCTATCTCTAGTTTCTCAACAACCTATAATCACATAGCCCTGTTTCTCAGATGGGCTGAAGAGAAATCACCTTTAACACTGTCAGCAGAGGTCTTCTGCTACCTACCCACAAGGTTGCCATAACAACACTGTGTGAACCAGAGCAGTGTGTGGACCAACTCAAGGGCAACAAGATGCTCTTAGCCCTGAGATAAATAACTGAACCAAGGATGTGATCTGTAAGGAAAGATAAAACTTGCTGCTGTTTCATTTTGAATGAGCACTCTATTCTTGACCATGACAAATCTTTATATTGTTATCCAAAATGGATTTTTATAGACCTTCAAATGCTGCTGTCTTCAAGCCAAGACATTAGGGCATAGTCTATTCCTTCTTTCGCTACTTTTCATTCCTAGGTTCCTTAGAATATTAGAAGTCTACGTGATTATCTGTGAAAATAGTAAGTTCTAGGTATTCGGGGGACATCAAATCATGGGATAACGAGGGTCTCTTAATTCCTGATCAAAGTGTCAAAAAAGGATAGTATCGAAGGATATCCTGGGACATTCACATTATTTTACAGAGCAGGGAACTGAGACCTGAGCTTAAAGCTACATGCTGGAATATGAGGCAGATCTGAAAGGTGAACTTGGGTGCTTTGTCCACTCTGCACATAGCATCCCTTCCCCTCTGTTATGCATGCCATCAGCACTAATGCAACCAGCAGGCGCCCTTTCTTATAACCACCCCGTCTTATTGTTCCCTAGGAGTTAATGGGTGTCTCACATTCCCACTCACATTTTAACCTTCTCCCTCCCTTACCACAGGTCTTCTGATGTTTCCTCCTCAGGTATCAGGTTGGTGATGTGAACTAATAGGCTTTTACTCAACATTTTTGCAGTGACCAGTGACTGTTCAGGTACCTGTCACTGGCATTGCTGTGTCTGTTAACCAAGATGCCAATGTTCTCTGTCATAAGATACCACAGTGACAATTGGAAAAATAGAGGTGTGGAGGACAGTTTCTGCAACTAGCCAGCTCCATGGCCCACCTGCAGTATGTCCAGTGGTCTGTAGTCATGTGCGCTCGAGTGCCTGAGCTGAGAGGGGTGAGAAGAGACCTCGCTGTGAGGACGGGAAGAATGCCGCCTCTTGCCAACCATCTCCGTGGTGGTGAGGCCGATGACAGGATGCAGAGCACACAACTCTGGCTGGATGCCATACATCTGGGCTCAAAGCTAAGCACTGAAGGTCTTCAAATCAAAGAAAATCTCATCAGCAAATATTTTCAGTGCCTACTATGTGCATCCAGACAGCTTATGGTTAGAATGGGTGACATTTCAGTCTGACTCAACCCTCCAAATTCCACGGCTCTTTGCTCCAGATGCCTGATATGTTAATATTAATTGAATATTCATGTTTTGAACTGAGCATCTGTTGGCATATGTTGATGTGCAGACAAAACCAAAAAGTTATGCATTATTTCTCCAGTGGTTTAATGGTGCTCTCGTCAAGCTCCCTAGATGGAGGCTGAAGACAGTTTACCCCAAGTCTCCAACCATTTCTAAGACTGCAACCCCTCTTGCTGTCTCTTCCTCCATTAAAATGCAGGGAAGCTAGGAAGGTCCTGGTTCCTCCCTTAGCTCCAGGGAGATATTCGGGCGAGGCCATCACCAGAGGCAACTTCTTTCTGAAATCAGTGTTTGGTTGCCTCTAGGCTCACAAGCACTCCATGCAGAGTGCACAATTTGGCATCTGTAGTGCTCCAAGAACAAAGGCTATAATATCCCTTTGTTTCTGAACATCCTAAAGTTAAAATGACATCTTGGCTGACAATTATGATTCTGCATTCTTTTATAAGTCATGTTATTTCTGAAATAACTTAAACCAGGTGAATGAACGTCCCATTGCTTCATTTCTGGCATCTCTCCTGTGAGAACTGCCAGGGCCTCTACTAACACTACCACCGAATACTGCAGTCAGAAAATGAATAAAGTCAAGGGATTTGCTTTTAGCTTGCTTTAGGCCATTTACTGTTTTCATTCTTCAGTAAGAAGAAACAGTCACTAAGATGAGGTTGGAAGGACTCTCCATGTGTCATGGCGGTCTCCAATTCTTCAAGGCCTCCTAGCTGTTGTCAAACAGGCTCTGTACGCGCTACAGTTAGCATGCTTGTGCTTGCCTTTCTTGTTCTCACAATGGCCTCTAAGCTCCTCAAAGTCATTCAACGTCTACAGGTTCTGCCAGAGGCCTCACATCCCCATGGCACTGAGTACAAGGATCTGCACAATAATTAAGATACGGTGCTGATAGGTAGGGAAAGAAGGAACCACTGAAGCCAGGACTGTAGGCAGTCTTCCTAAAGGGAGATTGGAAGTGAAAAACTAGATTTTTGAGTCTCCACACCCTAGGTTTTGTGAGTCCCTCCCCAAGAGTATGAAATCACTGACCCCCCTGGCCACTTCCTTTTTACACTGACCCCGCCCACTAGAGAGGGTGGTCTCTGTACCTAATCTGCTCCATGAGCCCCTGGGTTTCCTCACTGTCCCTGCTTAGCTCATCAAGAGAAAGTACATTAAGTGTGCTTTGCTCACAAACTTCAGTTTTGAATCTCTGCTTCCTTTCCTAGGTACATGAATCGGCCTGGACAATGTAGAAGAAAGTTGGAAAGTCTCATATCTGGGGGCTGCACTGTTCTATGTAGTGCTTTGGAGGAATTAGAAAAAGGCATCCTGCTCAGAGATGCACCTACAGACATGTAGCTTGGTAAGGAGAGCCTAGGCCAGGTTTTGATCCTGCTGACTTGCCCCTTGGTTTACGAAAACCTTATAGTACTTTCTCACCCTTAATCCCAGAACATGGATCACATTCTGTATGATCTGCCTCCTCTTTTCTGAGTTCTGCTCTGATTCCCCTAACTCTACAAAATCTTCTTGGCTCTGTTCAAGAAGAAAGCTTCCAAGACAGCTTCATCAAAAACAAGTTTCAACTCAAAAGTCTCAACCCCACCCGCAGCCAAGTAACGACCTCGCAGAGGAGAAGGGGATCGGAAGAGGGATGGAGAGTATCTATACCTCCTCTTGTCTTTTCTATGTCCTGCCAATTTTTTGTCTTTACTCTCAATCTTTTTCCCCGTTTCTCATTTGAATATTTACTTCACTAGTTCTCCACTAACTGAACTTCTTTGTTACCAACTGTTTCCATCTGCCCCAGGATGGAAAGACAAAAGGCCACTGCCTATACCCTCCTCCCCATGCTGAATCCTCCATGGAATTCTGTGACCCAGAGATGATCCTGGCCTACATGCTAGAGTTTCTTTACTGTAGAAGAATGTCTTTACTGTAGAAAAAAATTTTGAAGTTGTCATTTTCATTTAAAAAATAAGATGATAAAAAACACACACACACAAGGCATTATTTGTAACATGCCTGCAGATGATGAAGAGGAATGCATATCAATATATACATATGCATACAGATGAGTGATCAAGTACATGTGTATGTCTACCCATGGGGGCCAAAACGAACCTTTCAGATGAAGAGAATGATTGAATACTAAGGAAAATGGCAGAAATCAAGAGTGATTTCAAATTTCTTCTAGCTTTTCCTTCCATCAGGCCTTCCAGATTAAAAAAATAAAAAAGTTTTCTCAGAATTCTATTTAAATTTGATACCTAAATTAGCTTCAGAAAGCAGTCACATGGGTGGCAGAAATGCTGGGGTTACTAAGCAGGGGTCTCATTGTGGTATGAGAATGATTGCTAGCTAGAAAGGGAGATTTTCTAGTGCTCTTCTGGTATTGCTTAGCTAAATAAACTCTGACACCTCTGTGCCTCAATGTTTGATATCTTAGATTCTTTCCAGGGTTTACTAGTGTTCTGGGGTTATATTATTCAAAAGTTACATAGATATTTGGAATAATGACTACCATGTCCATGGCGACCATTACCACCGCCACCATTATCATCCTGACTTCTTTTCATTCTAGACCAATTTGCAATTAGCAAGTTACAACTGTACATTACGAAGTGAACATATAGTGGATTTCCTCATTGTGCAAGGAGGAATATAGGTCAAATTTTAGTGAGTGAACCAATATATCTGGGTGGTGCAATTTCAACCTTCACAAGCGCCAAAGAGCCCAGTGCAAGACTGTCTCAAACTCTAATGATGGAAAACCCCTTTAATTGGGTTTCCAAAGCAGCTGTCAAGGAGAATAATGGAAATGCCAAGAAAAAGTTGATATTCAGAAAGCTTGGGCTCTGCTTATGGTCCCAAGTTTGGTCCAGGTTCAGACTTTTCAAATGCTATTCCAAATACTCCCTAACCCAATAATTATGGACTACATTCAATGCTAACTGAGTGTCCCTTCCTTTCACAACCAGCATGCATGCAACTCTTTATACTCTATATAACTTATGAAGTTGGACATGTCATTCCTCCACTACACAAAAAATTAGACTCAGCTAGCTACTCAATCCAAAAATATCTTGGATAAGAAGGCCTTTTTTTTTTTAAGTGTAGAATACTTCAAGAACTTGTGTGTCATCCTTGCACAAGAGCCATGCTAATCTCTATCCCATTCCAATTCCAGTAGCTGTGAGGCTGAAGGAAGCATGAGAAGTCCTTTTTGAGAGATAGAATGGTAAGTGGTAAAAATCACAGGTTTTGGAATCACACAGATCAGCAATAACTTTAAATATCTATGTTAAGAGAAAGTAGCATTGAGAACGGCCCACATGTGTTCTTTGTATGGATTATTCATTCTTTACCTTATCAGATAGTGCTGGCACATAGCATGCACTCAATAAATATTTATTGAACAAAACTAATCCATTCCCATATTGAACAAATTTACTTTCACTTAAAGGAGACTCTATAATCTCTTGGTAATCTGATACTGTGCTCCTTGCAATTTCTTTAAGGAAGAGTTCTGGGTTTGGGGTATTGGTGTCTTTGTCCCACCTCATCCATAAAGCTCTCCCTGACAGCTCGAGTCTATTCTACTCTCATTTTTATGACTCCCTGTTGTATTATTCCAGGTTCCACTCACTTTGGCACATACATGATACCTTATCTTGCCATGTAAGATGTGTTTCATAAACACATCATCCTTCCTATGAGCCTGTAAGTTCCTCCAGGGCAAAGGCCATTTTTGATATTTATTTTGTATGTCCCATGGCACACAACACAATATAGAGTGCATAGCAAGCTCTGAATTAGTACCTGCTAAATCGAGTTGAATTTTAAGAACCATACTCCACTGCTAGTGATGATTTTGTTTCGGAGAATTATCAAAAGGCAGGATTGGCGGTATTCACCACTCATTTCACCCAAATGAAGGCCATGGGCCTCTGCACTTGAAGTGTTAGTTAGGAAGCAGAGGATCAGAAAGCAGCTGCTTACTTTCAACAAAGAAGAGACTGTATTTCAACAATAGATTGAAGGATTTCACTTCTTAGTCATCAGTGACTCTTGGCCAAACCCTTTGGTGTTATCAGGGATAAAAAGTAACCCAGAGATAAGTCAAATATCAATTTCCAATTACTTTCCTGTGTCACATTTCTGCTACTTTGGAAAATTCCCAAGGGATCTGTTGCCCCTCATCAGCTCAGATCAGGCTTAACTTTCAGTCAAACAGGTAATACCCGACAGCACCCTGTTCAGCCTCACTATTAGTGTCCTCCTCTGACACTCAGATTCTCCTGTGAAGTCTTCAGTATTGCCTTACACTGTCACCGGAGACCAGGCCCAAGTGTGGATGGCCTCCTGATATTATAGGTTGGACCACATGTATTGGGGTAGGACAGGGATAACTTCAACACCTGTGATGAGCTGTTGTCATTAAGATTTCCCAAGCCTTAATCTACACTGAGATGTTGAATACAGGAACAAAGCCTCATGCAGGACTTTTGCATCCTTGACTCCAGCCAAAGGGGAAAAATATAAAACAGTTTTTAAAGTCTTACCTTTGATTCTCAAAACACGGAAGAGCATTTCTGTCCTCCAGATCACAGAAGGCAGGCCACAGACTTATTGAAAAAAATCTTTGGTATTAGGGATGTTAAAACTGAGGATCTACCAAAACGCAGAAATCACATGTCCCCTTTATTACAAAGCAATGGAACAGAATTCAGAAAAAAACAAAAAAAACACCTCGGGTTCATAAATCAGCCCAGTTGGAGGGAGATGCAAATGGCCAGCACCTGGAATAAGCCTTCCTCTGAGCAGGAGAGCAGCCTAAAGAATCAAACTTGGGGGCCAAGGCTCCAGACTGCACTGTGATTAATGGCTTGAGTGAAAGGTCTCAGTTGAGGCTGAACAATTAACTTGTTCTCTCTACATCTCAGAACTCTCTGCAGCATAACTATGTCTTCCCTGATTGTTCATATTTACCAAAATGCAAGCCAGTCTGGGAAGCTTCGAACGTGTCATCATCAGACTGTTTCTGACAATTGGAAGAGCCCTGGTGTTTGTCAGGACTACTTTCGTCAAATCATCTGTGTTGACTCTGCATGCATGGTTCAACCTTTCAGTTCCTTTTCAAGTTTAAGAACCATCTTTAATGAGGCAATGGCAATGGCCTTCTTCTGTCAAAAAAAAAAAAAAAGAAAGAAAGAAAGAAAGAAAAGAAAAAAAAAGTCCACAACTCAGAGGACTGCAAATGGACAGCATATGGCCTGGCTTGTTTCTGGTCATTCCCCAAAAAAGTTCTTAGGGAATTGAATGTCCATGAGATTAATGGTTCCCTCCTGTGCTGCCTTTATCCTCTGGAATAGGTTTCTCTAATCTCTTTCATATCCTCTAAAGCATTTACATTAAGCCAATCACTTATCGGGAATTTACAACTGAGACTCTAAGACCTACTAGAACCAAAAGAAGTCTCCAAACTGCTATCCCTTTCTCCTGGATGTGAATTCATAGATGGGAAGGAAAGGTACCCCAGAACCTGATTTTGAATGTGCAAGTATCTAAGAGGAAGTACCTAAGGAATTCAGTTTTTTCATTTGACCTTCCCAAACTGTTTCATTTGTGACAAATGGTCTACCAAAAGTGGCTATGGCCCCACACAAGGTAAGACTGGAAGGGTATTGAGTGCCTTGCTAAGAATATCCACCCCACTGACTTACAACAGAGGCTGATCCTTCAGCTCCCCTCTAGCTAATGCCATTCATAATGACTTCTCTCAGTGAAGGCATTTTGTCTCCAGAAGAACTATAATAACAATGTTAACAACAATGATAATAATAATAATGGAAGCAGGAGCAACAACAACATTAACATGTATATAGCACTAACTAGCAACCAGGTACTCTTTGAAATGCTTTACTTATATCAACTCATACAATTTTTACAATGACCTACTAAGGTAGGTATTACTATCATATGCATTTTACAGAAAGGGTGATACAGAGTAGTCAACTAACTTTCCAAAGGTCACAAAGCCAGGATTCAAACACAGGCCTCAGTTGTAATACTATCCTATACTACAGCTGTGCTCTCCAGATGTATTGGTCCCCACCCACCACTGCTCATGAGGTTAGAGAAGCAGCCCTTTTAACACGGTGTCTGCTTAGGAGTTGGGCCTAGTGAATCCTGTTTCCGATACTCAGTGTGCACCCTCAAATAACTCTGGAATTTCTGAGCCTTAGTTGTCCTCATCTGCATATCAGCATGATATGAAGGCCTACCTCACAGGGCTTTTGTGAGGATCAGTGAGATAATGCATATGTAGGCCCTAGCTCAGTGCCTAGAACATGGCAGGAGCTGCTGTAATAAGCTGTGCTTATTACTAGTCAGATTAGCTAACATGGACTAATGGGACACTAAGGCAGGTGGAGAAGATGAGGCAGAAATAAGCATAGCTTGGAATGTAGATGTAAAAAGACAGATCAATGTAGTGACCCCAAAGAGACGAGGATACTAAAAAGTCATGATGAGGGATGCACATCTTCTTAGTCTGACCAATGTATGTAACCTCTAGGGTTTGCTTATCTCCATGGAAGAAAAAATTCTGATTGGAAATATATACTACATCAAGAAAACATGAAGAGAAGATGTGCAGACTGGGATAGTTGGATTCATCTCCCTGAAATTCCTGGTATAATGGCAAGACAGCAACACATCCTTCCCAGCCCGTGTGGTTGCTGCAGAGTCAGGCCTGGAGCTGCACCCTTCATTCTGCATTTCCTACATGCTCCTGCCGACCTCGGCCACATCACAGTCTTTGCATCAATAAGGACTCCTGCCAGAACACACTAAATTGCCTTTGACTACATTTAACTGATCTAGTATTTTTTTATGATTCTTTCTTGTTGTACCATTTTTCACTTTTGACTTTATAATTCTCTGCTGGCTTTAAATAAAGCTTTGCCAGACTACCCAAGGTGGTTTTTAATAGAGATTTAGGGGCTAGGTTGTGTTGTGGTTTGGATTCAGATTCTATTCCAGCAACAAGGGGAAATTAACTAGGTGGTTTCATCTCAAGTGCCCATTTATACTCAGAATAGGCAGAGAATTTATCTTCTTTCAAGCCTTGTAATCATGACACTACAAAGTGATGTTCAAGAAATAAAAAATTAGGTAGCAATAGCCTCCACACCACAAAACCACTGCACAGTGTCCCTGTAAGCCCAGATGACTGGGATAATACGAAGTCAGCCATGGAATCACTTGCTGAGTGTCAGGGAGGAATTTGACCACAGTCTGTCCTATGCCAAAGACAATGCTTGTCCTCCTGAAAATGGGGAACTCAAATGACCCCACATCAGCTATGGCCACTGCCCTCTCATACCCTTGCCTCTGATGTGCTAGTCCCAGTCACCATTGCCTTCTGCCCAGAAGAAACCCTGGAAGCCAGCTATCCTTCAGTGCCCTTCTCACCTAACTGAGTCAGATGGGAAGTCAGTCCCCCAAATGAATAGCTTTTTATGAGAAGAATAATCTTGAGTTAATTATTTCTTGAAAATATAACATTCGTAACTCAGTAAGATTTGGGCTTTGTCTTATTTTTCATTATCATGCAATGCTCGTTCCATTACAAAGAAATAGATATAACATATGTAAAGTATTGAAAATAATCCATAAAATCTGTATACCCATTACAAGCTTAGAAATAAATAAATCCCTTTGGTTTTTCCTATCAGGTTAGATTTCTTTGCTTCCACCTGGTAAATGCAATCCTGAGTTTTGAGTTTTTCCTTCCCATGTTCTTTTTTTTTCATATTTTGTCACATATGTCAGGACCTTTTTAAAATACTGTTTCATTTTGTGTTTTTGAAATTTATACAAAAATGAAATACAGTTTCATTCAGTGAGTTTCTTTCTCCCCCATTTGTGTATATTCCTCCATATTGAATGTTATTCAACTTTATTTAATGAACCATATGGGTTATTTCCAGTTTTTTTTGTTTTGACCTTATACACAATGCTAGGAGTATAGTTCACATTGATCTGAGCATGTACAAGAGTTTTTCCTGGGTTTGAGTCCTAGAAGTTGAATCTCTGGATCTTAGGGTTTGCATATATTCTATTTATCTAGGTAATAACAAATTGTTTTCCAAAGTAGATATACTAATTAATACTCCCACCAAAATACCTTTGAGTTTCTGTTTCTCTATAACTTTGCCAGTACTTGGTACTGCCACATTTTTTAAATTTTGCAGAACCAGTGAGTACAAAATGTATCTTATAGTTCCGTTTACATTTCCACACTTAACTGTTTTTTAAAGTAGATAATCATTGAGCAATTTTGAGATAGTTTGAAAATTATTTGTTAAAATAACCTTGCACTGCAGTGTTTGTATAAAGTATGATCCAAAGCTACATACATAGGAGTCAATATCTATAACTGCTATCCATTTTACGCTGACAATAGGAGTGTAAAGCTAGGACAGATGGGCCAAATCTGGGCATTTCTGTCCTCCAGATCACAGAAGGCAGGCCACAGACTTATTGAAAAAAATCTTTGGTATTAGGGATGTTAAAACTGAGGATCTACCAAAACNCCTTCAGTGCCCTTCTCACCTAACTGAGTCAGATGGGAAGTCAGTCCCCCAAATGAATAGCTTTTTATGAGAAGAATAATCTTGAGTTAATTATTTCTTGAAAATATAACATTCGTAACTCAGTAAGATTTGGGCTTTGTCTTATTTTTCATTATCATGCAATGCTCGTTCCATTACAAAGAAATAGATATAACATATGTAAAGTATTGAAAATAATCCATAAAATCTGTATACCCATTACAAGCTTAGAAATAAATAAATCCCTTTGGTTTTTCCTATCAGGTTAGATTTCTTTGCTTCCACCTGGTAAATGCAATCCTGAGTTTTGAGTTTTTCCTTCCCATGTTCTTTTTTTTTCATATTTTGTCACATATGTCAGGACCTTTTTAAAATACTGTTTCATTTTGTGTTTTTGAAATTTATACAAAAATGAAATACAGTTTCATTCAGTGAGTTTCTTTCTCCCCCATTTGTGTATATTCCTCCATATTGAATGTTATTCAACTTTATTTAATGAACCATATGGGTTATTTCCAGTTTTTTTTGTTTTGACCTTATACACAATGCTAGGAGTATAGTTCACATTGATCTGAGCATGTACAAGAGTTTTTCCTGGGTTTGAGTCCTAGAAGTTGAATCTCTGGATCTTAGGGTTTGCATATATTCTATTTATCTAGGTAATAACAAATTGTTTTCCAAAGTAGATATACTAATTAATACTCCCACCAAAATACCTTTGAGTTTCTGTTTCTCTATAACTTTGCCAGTACTTGGTACTGCCACATTTTTTAAATTTTGCAGAACCAGTGAGTACAAAATGTATCTTATAGTTCCGTTTACATTTCCACACTTAACTGTTTTTTAAAGTAGATAATCATTGAGCAATTTTGAGATAGTTTGAAAATTATTTGTTAAAATAACCTTGCACTGCAGTGTTTGTATAAAGTATGATCCAAAGCTACATACATAGGAGTCAATATCTATAACTGCTATCCATTTTACGCTGACAATAGGAGTGTAAAGCTAGGACAGATGGGCCAAATCTGGCCCACCACTTGCTTTAGTAAATAAAGTTTTATTAGAACACAGCTATGCCCATTTGCTTACGTATTTCCTATGAACACTTTCATGTTACAATGACATAGCTGAGTAGTCACAACAAAGACCATCTGGCCTGCAAAACCTAAAATACTTACTCTCTGACCCTTTACAATAAAAGTTGGTTGACTCATAACTTAGAGCATCTCCATTTGCAGGCACAGGTATCTCATGTTCAGCTTATCCAATCAAATATGTTCCTCCTAAATGCCATTCCTCAAAAAAATGGCTGTACCTTCCACAAAGTTCTCAGGCCAAAAACTTGAGAGTCATCTGATGCTCTTTTCTCCTATTAACCATTTAAAACCAATCAGTGGATATCACCCAAGTATTCAACTTTCTCAACAACACCTCTCTGAAGTCCCCTTCTCTATACCATGGCTGGCCCTTTGTTCAAGACTTAGGTTCACTTAGGCACCCCTCCCTCAGTGACCTAACCCTTTGGGTCCCCAAGTTTCATAGCACTTGTAATACTTCAATGCATCTATTTGTTTGAGTTTCTGTCTGCTATCATGACCTAAACTACAAATTCCTTAAGGGTAGGGACCCGTGCCATCTCTGCTCACAACTAATGTACCTTGCACAGAAAATCCTTCCTAATAACTTAACATCCTGCAGGCGGCTTAGTCCTCCTCAGAAACCCTTGAAGGCCTGAGATGGTGAGACATCTGTGGCTGCCATGCCTCAAGTCAGCAGGATTTGGAATTAGTCACTACTCTCTTAAACTTCATGGCCAAGGGGACTTAGAAAAACAGACTCCTTGTTAATACCGTTTAATGCAGTGGTCCTCAAAGTCTTGCATGTAGAGAAATCACTGCAAGATCTCATCAAAAATAACAGATGCCTGGGTGTGACCCCAGACCCACCGAGTCAGCATCCCTGGAAGTAGGTACTCAAGCAACTCTACCTTATGGATGCTCTCTACAAACTCGCATGCAAGCTTAAGAAGCACATATCTAACACTGACAGCTTCGTGATTACCTCCCCCATAGTTCTAT
>NW_017731622.1:31465-41078 GCF_001890085.2 Hipposideros armiger | reverse complement strand
ATGTACCAATAATTTATACTCAGATTGTGTTTTGCTCTCAGCGGGTGAGAAAGTGCATAGTCAATGGGTTACCTTCCATTTTATGCAGTCACACACGGACTTATCTCTCAGGTGGTTGTTGAAGCTTACTAGACACTCAGGAGCCATCTTATGTCTTTTCTAAACAGCATTTATAATCCATAACCAAAGGGGACGTCTAGGAAGCCACTGGTGCAATACACCTAAACTGCCCCTGTGTTAATTCAGGTTAAAGCGATAAGATCTTTTGCTGTGAGGTTCTAATGCCGGGGGGGGGAGGGGATCTGCATCATGGAGTTAAACAATATTTATAGGACTACAAACAGAGATGCAAGGTCTGACATAGGTGCTGAAAACGATCACAATATATTGGCAGATCAATTAATAACAAAGGGCCTATGCAAAAAATCACACTAGTGATTTTGCTACACCTTTATTTATTGGTAACAAAAACACTAAATCCTATAAAGGCGGCATTATTCTGCTTTCTTTCAACTAGAGATCTCCAATTAGCCATCATTTACTTTCATGCTTCACTAGTGCCCTGATAATTGATGCTTGTAACAGGATTTCTGAAATACTGAAAAAGCCAAAGTCCTTTCTTGAATCATCAAGAAACAGGTAAAACTGTACTCAGTGTAGTTGTATGGTTACACGTGTTTTATTAAGGTGGGGGCAGCATGGAACAGAGGAAAGAACATGGGTTTCGGTGTGAGACCTGGTTTTGAATCTCACAAAGGACACTCATGAGCACTGGGACCTTGGGAAACCAACTACGTAATATTTCTCTAAGCTTCAATTGTCTCATATATAAAATGGGGATAATATCCAGCTTTAGGAAATATTTCCAAGATTAAATGAGACCGTGAACATATGTAAAATACTAGCACAGTGCCTGGCTCTAACGAAATCACTCAGTAAACAGGGGCTATTATTAATGTTGATGTCTTCCTTCCCATTCTCAGTAACTCAGTTAGCCATGTGTCTCTTTATATTTTTCTCTGTATCCCTTTATCTACCAGAATATTTGATTCATAGGAATATCCCATCCCCCTACAGTGACAGAGTATAGAAAGTTTCCTGTGGATTCTAAACACTGGATTATTTAAATTTGAAGTAAAAGGAATGTTTTCACAGAAACTATTTCTTTATCCCTAGCCTTGGAGAAACAAAGTTTCAAAGTATCCAAAATGGTTACAAATTACCCAAAGCTCTTTAGATCTTTTATTATTTTTATGTTCACTCTTGAATGAGTAAAATATTAGCATATTTTTATAAAAATTCTGATACTGAAAAAGCTAGACTTTTTGGTCCTCTTCTATTCTTTGCCAATTCAATCTGAGTCTTCTCGCAGAAGTAACTATTGTGAGGCGTTTTATGTCCATCCTTCCAAAGTTATTTCTCCACATTTACACACATGGATGTGTGTGTCTGATTTTGTGATTTTAAATACATAGATGTGTGTGTAGTGTGTGTATAATTGTGTGCTTNTTTGCAGTCACATAGTCTGGTGTCAAGAAATTGAAAGCTTCTAAAGCTGAACCAAACTCCCTTCCGTGCCATCCCACGGTGGCCTCCTTGAGTCCAGGCCCTTTTCTTTCCAATTCCGCCTGCGCACTGTTTACAGATTAACAACCCCAAAGCACAGCTTTATATCAAATATAGATGCTGCTGCCTGTTCAAAAACTGCCATAGTATGGTAACCTAATTTATGACTTTTTCAAAGCTAGGTAGCTTCCTTCAGTCAGTTCTAACCATTCTCACCCCTGTGCTGCTTCTCTACCCATTTTCTTCTTTTTTGGAATGTCCTTCTTTTGCCCTCCACACGCCCCACATGTTCTTCAAAGCTCATAATCAACATCTTCCAAACAGCCACACCTGACTATTTGAGCCTTTACTGATTTCCATCTTTCTTAAACATTTATAGCACTTACACCAGCTTGTACCAAGTAAGGTAACTCTGAATTATATAATACATGATATATTGTTTGGTTGGCATTGCTTCATTTTTGGTATCTCCTCAATCAAACCATAAATTCCAGGAAGACAGATCCTATGCTCTATTTCTGAATTCTCTGAAAACCCTAACATATACTTTGTACACAGTGGATACGAAATAAAGACATGCTGAAGGAGTCCACGATGGAGCTCAGAGCAATACTTGTCACTTCAGGAGTTATAGTGGACCAATGGAAGGGATAAGAAATAGCCACTAACTCTGAAATTTCAAGACATTTAGAATCTTCAACTCTGTCAATCTCAGACCCTCCATTTTTTGAGACAGAGGGACAGGTTTTTACTACCACTTTTTATTTGCACTGACTGTTGGGGGAAGGGTTCTTCGTCTGACTGCTCATTCTACAGAAGTAAGGTTTGTTACCACTGGGTGGGAGCTGGGCGGTGATCCTATTTTGCCCTCCTTACTTAGATTTTGGAACAGAAGAACCCAATTCCTAGCCCCTCTGTGTCTGCGGGTGCACTACAATTCTGCCGAAAAAGGAGAAATAAAGCAGTTCTGGAGATGGCAAATGAAAGATCATCCTTGGAGAAAAAGTATCGGAAATGGATCCCTATGGATTTTAAATACTTAAAAGAGGTTGCTTCAAGTTCCTGGCTAACGTCCATGCCAGTCTTGGTAATAGTCTAACAGATTCATCCATCTTCAGATTCCACTTGGCTTGCTTTTCCATCACTGCCACCTTCCCAGACAGCCAGCGCACACACGCACATCTATCTATATATATGCGGAAGTTTTAATCTACACTACCCTCCATTCCAATCCACCCAGCCCTGCTCCATACAGAGCGAAGCTATTGACCCTGCAAAGCAGCAGGGAGATGAATTTGATGACCCAGACTAGAGTTTTTAAACCATTTCAACAAGCTCTAGAATCAAAGGAAAGTACAATTTATTCAGCACTTAGTAAAGTCCTTTTACTTTGGAACAGAGTGCACACACTGAAAATAGACTCCCACTGCCACGCAGATAAAATAAACCTGTCAACCACTACTGTCAAATCACTAGTCACCTCAATTAAATAAAGGAAACTTTAGCAGCTCTCAGCATCTGAGAATTCCACCAAGATTATAAACCCATAAAAGCATTACGAAGGAAAGAAAACTAAAGTAATGGGTTCTATTGAAAATGTCATCAGAGGGAAGCATTTTACATAATTAGAAAATGCTAATAATAGCNGATGTGTGTGTAGTGTGTGTATAATTGTGTGCTTTTACATAAATTCTATCACAGTGTATGTACCAATAATTTATACTCAGATTGTGTTTTGCTCTGAAATATGTCTTGGAAGTTATTCTGTGTTAGTATTTTATTTACCTTAACCTTTTTTAAAAATTGCTGCATAGTATTCCATATCATGATTGACCAGACTTGAATCATTCCTTTCCTGATAGGCATATAATTTCTCTTTGTATTTTTTCACTACTAGAAAAATCCTGCAATGAACATTGTTCTGCATACTTCCCTTTGGATGTGTGTAATTGTTAGGATATAGGCTACATGAATTTTATTTCAGTCTTTTAAATTCATTTTGTTTGTTGTTGAATATGGTTCAAAATTTTAAAGTAAGTACAAGTGTACAGTGAATAGCTCTTCTCCCACCCTAGTCTTCCCACATGCCTAGTTCACCCCATCCATAGGTAGTCACTATTATTATCCATCTTTCAGAGTTGCTTTTAGAAGCACAGATTCTTATATTACACCTTTTACACATAAATAGTAGTATGGTACACATATTGTTTTACACCTTGTTTTATTCCCTTAATGATATATCTTGCATAGAATTTAATATAAGAATGTAGGGAGCTTCCTAATTCTTTTGACAGAGACACACAATACTCCAGAGATTGAATATACCATAATTTATTTAATGATTTCGCAATTGAGAGGAACTTTGCTATTTTCAATGTTTAGCTACTACATCTACTCTACAACAAATACTATTGTATTTATTTCATTTTACACATATGCAAGTATGTTTAAGAGTGCAATTGCTAATCTATTTTTAGAGTGAGTTGTTGATCACATTTCCAGAAACTCTTCATATATTAGAAATATAAACATCATTTATCATTGTCTATGATATGATTTCCAAATATTTTTTGAGTTCACTGTATGTCTTTTGACATTGCTCAAGATCTTTTTCTTCCTATGTAAAAGTTCTTTTTTAAATGAAGTCAAGAGTATTTTTAATACAATTAAGATTTTTAAATTTAATTTTAAATCAGGGCTTCTGAATTCTCAATTTTGTTTTATTTTAGCATCTCATGGTTTATTTTTCTTTTCCATTTAAAATTTTAATCCATTTGTAATCTATCCTAGTGTAAGGTATGAGGTGTGGATCCATTTTTTTTTTCCAAATAGGTACTCATTTGCCCCAAGAACGTATACTGAATAGCCTATCTTTTCTCCACCAGTTTAAGATACCACTTTATCATATAATAAATTCTCACATGTGATTGAGTTTAGTTCTGGACTCCCTATTCTATTTCATTAGTCTGTTTGGTGATTTGTGTGTTGGTACGTGTTTTAAATTATTGAGGCTTTATAATACATGTGATTCCAGCAGGGCTAATTTCTCCCCAACATAATTCTTTTTCAGGTTGATCCCTGCTATTATCTTCCCATCTAAACTTTAGATCCAGTTTTTCCAGTTGAAAAGGAAAAAAAAAAAAAAACAATCTTTGGTAGCTATGTAGTTTCAAAATGAATTTATATTTTCACAAAGAAATCATTGACATATTTATTGTCTTGAGTTTTCCTATCAAAGAATATGGTATGTCTGTTCATATTTTCAAGCCTTCTTCTGTGTCCTTTTAAAGAGTTGTAAAGTTTTCTTCATATATTAAATATTTTTGTTAATGTATGATTATAATATATTCTCAATTTATTATCTTTTATGCTGCTTTTGTAAATGGAGGCTCTTATTCAAAATACTTTCTAATCAATTTTTGTTTTAATATTAAAAGGCTAGTGATTTCTGAATATTAACTTTATACCTTACTTCCTCACTGAATTATCTTGTTAGTCTTTCTGTTGGGCTCTCTTGTTTTCAATTGTCAAATCAAATAAAGTCATCTGTAAACATGATAATTTTGTCATATGTGTTCCATTTTCATGTCTGTAGTTTATTTCTCTTGTCTAATTACTTTGGCTAGTATTTCTAGTAAAATATTAAATAATGGTGATGATAGATATATTCTTTTGTCCTTATTTTAATAGAAATATCTCATGTTTGCCTGTTAAGTTTGATGTTGGCTTTGGACTAAGGTGGATAGATTTTTTTCATAGTAAAGAAGTATACATCTATTTTTGTATGCTTTTTATGAAGAATATTTATTGAATTCACCCAAAGCCTTTTCAGCATCTATGGAATTATGGCTTTCATCTTTATATCTATTAAAACAATTAAATAAGTAAATGTATATCCTAATATAGAAATTTCATTGTATCCCAGGAATAAATCTTTTCTGGTCATAATGTGTTACTCTGCTGTTTATGCTGTTGAGTGTTGTTTATAATTATTTTATTTAGGGGTTTTGTACCTATATTCATTAGAATATGTAGTTATTTTCTCTGAATCCTTATCAATTTTTATACAAAGATTTTATGGACACATGAAAAGAATTTGGAAGTAATTTATCTATGCTCTGGAATAGTTTAAATAGCTTTGGAATTTTCTCTACCGTGAGCTTGCACTAACTCACAAGAACAGGTTGTATATATCTCTGCCCAACTCCACATTAAGTGATGTCATGCATGCAGCTTGAAATCAGTCATGATTGCAACATTCACACAACAGAAATTGGCAAACATTACAAATCAGGTCTGTGTGTGTGTGTGTGTGTGTGTGTGTGTGTGTGTGTGTGTGTGTGTGTGTATTGTTTGTTTTGCAGAGATGGAGTTGCTAAACATTCAAAAGAATGCTACTGAATCATTTTGTCTTCTAATGTTTGATAAAAATTTCCCTGTAAAACCACCAAGACTTTATGCTTTCATGGTGGTCACGATAGGTCTTTATGAACTTTATTTTGCCTATGGAAATCAATCCGTTTCAACTTTCTATCTCTTCTGGAGTCAGTTTTGCAAAATTATATATCCCTAGAAAATTATCCACTTGATTTAGACTTTCACTTATTTGCACAGCATTGAACAAAGTTAGTTCTTGTCATTCTTTCAATTTCCTCTGGTTTCCATGGGTTTTGAGTTTTATTTTATATATTTGGATTTTCTTTAGGTTTCCTTGATTAGATTAGTGATTTAGTTTTTCAAGAAATTAGCTTTTAGATTATTTATTATACTTTTTTGTTTTATAAATGAATAATATCTGGTTTTAGCTTTAATAATTCACTACTTTGCTTTCCTTTTGGCTTATTTAGCAGAGTGCTTTCTGAGTCAGATTTTTAATTTATCTTTTACATTTTTTTCCTTTTTAAAAAAAATTAATATATATACTTAAGGCTGCTTTCCTTTTAGAATAGCCTTAGATCTATTTTGCAGATTCTAATAGGTAACTTTTTCATTATCTTACTTCTCTAGCTATTCTACAGTTTGGGCTTGTATGTTATGTTTGACTTGAGGTTTTAGAGTATTAGAAAATTTCTGAGTAGAAGGGATCTTTGCAACCTGATTTTGTTATTAATATTTAGCTTTATTACATTGTGATGTGACTTGAGAGTTTCTGCACTACTTCTATTCCTTGGAATTTATTGAAATTTTTTTTGTGGCCCAGCATGTTATTGTGGAAAACTATATTTGCCAAAATGGTCAGAGCAGTATTTCTGGCCCCACACGCTCTTCCAGAACGTGGCCACTCCCCATCAAAAGGTGGAGTATTTTCCCTTCCTCTAAACCTGGACAGGACTTTTGTGACTACCTTGATGAACAGAATGTAGTTAAAGTGATGCTGCATGACTTCTAAGACACAGGTCATACTAGATAATATGGCTTTTGCCTGGCTCTTATTCTCTGAAGGTCCTCTTTCCCTTGGAACTCAGCCACCATGCTGTGAGGAAGCCTTTACCTGCCTACAGAGGAAGACCACATAGAGAGGCCCCTAGGCAATAACCAGCATCAAACACCAAGCATGTGAGTATATGATTTTTCAAATGATTCTAGCTCCCATTCAAATCTTCTACAGAGGCCTCAGGTATTATGGAGCAGGGAAAAGTCATCCTCAACAGTTGATCAAAAACTGTTTTCAATACCATTAACTATATCACCTATGCTGTACTTTACATCCTGTGAACATCTCTATCTCTATCTCTATCTCTATCTCTATCTCTATCTCTATACTGCATACTTGAAGCTGATATAGAATAATAATATTGTATGTCAACTATAATTAAATATGTCTATATCTATCTATCTCTATCTCTTAAGATATCTTTATCTATATCTCTATCTCTTATGATATCTCTATCTCTTATATCTCTGTCTCTATCTATCTCTTATGATATCTCTATCAATCTCTCTCTCTTATGATATATCTATCTCTATCTCTCTTATGATAGAGATAGATAGATATAGATATATTTAATTATAGTTGACATTCAATATTATTATTCTACTTCAGCTTCAGATGTACAGTGCAGTGGTCAGGCATCTACACTGTCCATGAAGTGGTCTCCCTAATAAGACGTGCCCATCTGACACCCTACCTGAAACTAATGTTTTTTAAAAATTAAATTTAATTTAAAAAAAATAGTGGTTCAAAGCAAAAAAAAGACAACCCTATGTTTTCTAGTTAGTTGTTCGTTTTCCCCCTATAGGGTGCAATGTAATATCATTTCTATCATTTGTGCCAACACCTTAAACTGGCTTTGTGCTTTAGTCACGTAAATGGCCTACAAGATGCTAGAGTTCTGGCCTCTGATATTGTTCTGACTTCATCTACACCCCCCACGACCATCCTATTCCCCAGCTAGATTACTACCCTGGCCAAACTGGCCTCCTAACCCCACTTCATGGATGCCAGGCGTGCTCCAATCTCAACACCTTGTGTTTGCTCTTTCCTCTGCCCAGAGGACTTTTCTCTCAGATAATCTCAGGTTTCCATCTCTCACTTCCTTCAAGGTATTACTCCAATGCCACTTTCTCAGTGGTACCTTCTCTGGCTATCAAGTCTTAAATTATCAATACATACTCCCTTTTCTTTTCATTTTAATAGTTATTGCTAACATACAAATGAGACTTTTATGTTTTATTTTAGTTATTGATGCTTTCTCTCAGTTAGAATGTAAGCTCTTTGAAGGCAGAAATTTTTGTCTGCTTTATTCATCCCCCTATATCCCCCTATCTTTAGTGTTTGGAATAGTGCTTGGCACGTAGTATGTGCCCAGTAGATATATTTTTTATTAATTAATAAATTTCCAAGGATTCAGGGGATGAACAGGAGGCTGTGGAACATGTTCATTATGCTTAGCTCTCCCTGTGCTTTGCAATTTCCCAGATTTGCCAGCATTTACTGCCCTGCCTAGTCTGTTCTCCAGGGGACCTTGGCTATTTGATTCATACACTGTATGAAGTATGTTCTAGAAAGATTACAAGGGTCAGATGAAGAAAGGAAGAAATTAGATATAAAAAGGAAAGCTCTCTCTTGAGAAAAGAAATTTGTAGGAGAGGATGATTATACTGGTTTCTTTAATCAAAAACAAAGAAAGGGGCTGCATCTTATCCTCTTTGACTCTCCTTGATTTGGAAGAGACTGATGAGGTATAGCAAGATAAATAAAGGAATAAAGAGCTAATCCACAAGAGAGAAGACTGCTTTATTGTTCTTACGCAGATGTCTGTCCTTACAACACAGGATTTTTTTTTCCTTTGGGGGAGGGTGGGAATAGGGCAAAAGGCAATTGAAATTGGAATCTCCAGGCAATCTGTTTGAGAATTAGCATTGCATTATTTCCCTGGCTCCCCACCCCCTCCCATCTTTTCCTCTTTTCCTTGAGGAACATTTGTCCTGGAACAGCACTGAGAGTTTGCATTAGCATCCCTGAGGACAGAACTCTGACCCCACAGACTAAGGAAGCTACAAATGGAAAATTCCAAGTTGCTGTACTCTTTTATTTTCATGCTAATGATTCTGCAGAGTATGTAAAGAAACAGATGCACAAGAATAATAGAGTTGAGGGCTTAGAACTCCTCTGACAACACTAGAGTGTTTTGTTTTTTTTTCCAGGATGGTCTTGTGTCTATCTGTGCTTATAGAAGTCCAGAGAGGTCAAGGTGATACCTTGGGTTTCATTTTATGAAAAAGTTGAACTAGCAGTGACATAGAGCACCCTGGATCTGGGTTTCATATCCTGATTGCATTTGAAAGTTGTATAAGTTTCATTTCACTTCCTTCAGGCTACTCTATTCATCTCTCAAACACAGATGAGCATATCCTTCAGTTCAAGGCTGTGGGGAATTCCCAATCTTCCTTGACAGTCCTCTTACCTGAGTTCAATAATACTCATTGTTTCCTTAGATCCAGTGAAAATGGCACCCACTGTATTTTCAGTCTCTGGCTACTTCCCGTGTATTCTGTTCAACAACAAAATACTTCCATCTTTTCCTTAGAATAACTTCATCCTGGG
>NW_017731622.1:27552-29870 GCF_001890085.2 Hipposideros armiger | reverse complement strand
AAAAAAAACCATGGTTGGGTGACTGATTGAAGAAACAGAAACAGGCCCCTGGAGTGACCTAAAGCATATGGAATTCTGATTAAGAGAATTGAAACGTCAAAAAGCCCCAAACCACACCCTTTATAAAGTACACACATCCCAACAAATCCAAAGTTATTGGAAAAGTAACAGCCCTCTCCCCCGACCAGCCCCAACCAAAAATTTCATTAGAACGGATAAAGAAGCAGAGCAGTAAATATTAATGGCTGGAAGGGGAAGGCTGGAGGACAGCAGGCTAACTGAGCAGGTGTTCACCTCACTCAATTGCAATCCACTCGCAGCCAACAACGTCATCGTTTGGCTTTCTTGAGCTCACCGACAGGCCATTTTTCATGATTTTACCATTTCTGGCCAAATGCAAACTTTTTAATTAAATGTACCACATAATTCCAGATGTTTGTTTATTTGTTCCAAAAGGGTTGTAAAAATCTCTGCATGAGGAAAAACCTTGCGCAGGGGTGAAGCTTTCTACAAGAGGCAGGGAAATGAATGCATTGGAAGAACTGAGGCGGGAGGTTAATGCTGGGCAGAGCTCTCCGCAGTACAATCTAGACGAAAAGTATAGGCTTCAAACACCTCTCCTTTGATGGCCTTATGATTCAGGACTAAAACACATTGGGCCCTTAATTAGTTTTTTAAAGGATACAGCTCAATTTGAGCCAAAGACCGGAAGAGAACATTTTTTTTTTTTCCCAGCCAACGCTGTCGCCGGCAACTCACAGCAGCCCAGTTCCAGGTCGAGCTGCTATTCAGCATCCTAGCTGTAGAGGGCAGTGTCACTGGCCCTCATATGTGGGATCCGAACCGGAGCCCTCTGGTGTCCCAAGCTAGCTCTTAACCATCGCACCACTCAGCCGGCCTGAGAACAAATTTTTGTGGCTGCTCTCCCTGCTCCATTTTTGTTTGCTCCTGTTGCCACAAGCTCCACTACATCAATTCCAGCAGCCTTCCTTCCATTCAACCAGCAAGATAATAGCTTGTGCATGAGGAGTAGGGGAGAACCTCGCAAGGGGGGACACTAGAGAGGGAGTGCAAGAAGAGACCACAGCTTTCCACACACCGTGCCAGCTTCCAAGCAACATTCTGCTCCCTGGTACTCTCTACCCCTAAATACAGTCCGTCATTAAGTCCATTTCTCGCATTTGCTACAGAATGTTTCTCTGTCGCAAATGCAATATTTGCTTCCTTAATTCTCTGTTCCCTCATCCAGCCAGTAACTCCAGGCTTCATTGTCAAATGCTAGATTATGTCAACATTAGCCTAACTGATGCTGGGCTCTCAATTTTGGTTTTAAAAGCCAACATCAGAAATATTTTGAATAACATGGGGAGGAAAAGCATTGACTGATCGTTTCCTCTGATGCCCATGCCAGAGAAACCCTGTGACCAAATCATCAGCAACCTCAAACAGGATTTCTGGAGTGGCCATAAGGTTCTCTTTACATCGCGCCCACCCCTGCTCCACTGGCAGTGTTCTGGCCCCAGCTGTCTTCCCCATCTGTCACTAAGTTGTTTCCTAAATTACCTTTGCTAGAAGCGTGCTCTTTGGAGGCAATAGAGTTTGCAGTCACATAGTCTGGTGTCAAGAAATTGAAAGCTTCTAAAGCTGAACCAAACTCCCTTCCGTGCCATCCCACGGTGGCCTCCTTGAGTCCAGGCCCTTTTCTTTCCAATTCCGCCTGCGCACTGTTTACAGATTAACAACCCCAAAGCACAGCTTTATATCAAATATAGATGCTGCTGCCTGTTCAAAAACTGCCATAGTATGGTAACCTAATTTATGACTTTTTCAAAGCTAGGTAGCTTCCTTCAGTCAGTTCTAACCATTCTCACCCCTGTGCTGCTTCTCTACCCATTTTCTTCTTTTTTGGAATGTCCTTCTTTTGCCCTCCACATACCCCACATGTTCTTCAAAGCTCATAATCAACATCTTCCAAACAGCCACACCTGACTATTTGAGCCTTTACTGATTTCCATCTTTCTTAAACATTTATAGCACTTACACCAGCTTGTACCAAGTAAGGTAACTCTGAATTATATAATACATGATATATTGTTTGGTTGGCATTGCTTCATTTTTGGTATCTCCTCAATCAAACCATAAATTCCAGGAAGACAGATCCTATGCTCTATTTCTGAATTCTCTGAAAACCCTAACATATACTTTGTACACAGTGGATACGAAATAAAGACATGCTGAAGGAGTCCACGATGGAGCTCAGAGCAATACTTGTCACTTCAGGAGTTATAGTGGACAAATGGAAGGGATAAGAAATAGCC